>NC_090649.1:216692321-216947321 GCF_040937935.1 Hyperolius riggenbachi | reverse complement strand
CTGCATCACTTTCTACTATCACAGTCTCTGTAATAAATCAATGTATCTTTCCCCTGTCAGACTTGTCGGCCTGTGTCTGGAAGGCTGCCAAGTTCTTCAGTGTTGTGGTTCTGCTATGAACTCCCCCTTCCAGGCCCCTCTATGCACACTACCTGTGTATTATTTAGATTATGGCAGCTTCTCTCTTCTCTCTTATCTTTTACAAGCTGGATAAATCGTCCTCTGAGCTGGCTGGGCTTTCACATACTGAAGAATTACAGACAAGGGCAAAGCTGTTTGCAGGAAGAAACTAGCAGCCTGAAACTTCAGTGCATGAGAACAGGGGGAAAGAAACACACAAATGATCTCTTGAGATTCAAAAGGAAGGTTGTATACAGCCTGCTTGTGTATGGATGTATTTTCTATGTGTGGACATACTGTACATCAACCTACTTCCTGTTTTGGTGGCCATTTTGTTTGTTTATAAACAAACTTTTTAAAACTGTTTTTAACCACTTTTAATGCGGCGAGGAGCTGCGAAATTGTGTCAGAGGGTAATAGGAGATGTCCCCTAACGCACTGGTATGTTTACTTTTGTGCGATTTTAACAATACAGATTCTCTTTAAAGAGACTCTGTAACAAAAATTGCATCCTGTTTTTTATCATCCTACAAGTTCCAAAAGCTATTCTAATGTGTTCTGGCTTACTGCAGCACTTTGTACTATCACAGTCTCTGTAATAAATTAATGTATCTCTCTCTTGTCAGACTTGTCAGGCCTGTGTCTGGAAGGCTGCCAAGTTCTTCAGTGTTGTGGTTCTGCTATGAACTCCCCATTTCAGGCCCCTCTATGCACGCTGCCTGTGTGTTATTTAGATTAGAGCAGCTTCTCTCTTATCTTTTACAAGCTGGATAAATTGTCCTCTGAGCTGGCTGGGCTTTCACATAGTGAGGAATTACAGACAAGGGCAAAGCTGTTTGCAGGAAGAAAAGAGCAGCCTGAAACTTCAGTGCATGAGAGATGCAGGGGGAAAGAAACACACAAATGATCTCTTGAGATTCAAAAGGAAGGCTGTATACAGCCTGCTTGTGTATGGATGTATTTTCTATGTGTGGACATACTGTACATCAACCTACTTCCTGTTTTGGTGGCCATTTTGTTTGTTTATAAACAATCTTTTTAAAACTGTTTTTAACCACTTTTAATGCGGCGGGGAGCGGCGAAATTGTGTCAGAGGGTAATAGGAGATGTCCCCTAACGCACTGGTATGTTTACTTTTGTGCGATTTTAACAATACAGATTCTCTTTAAAGAGACTCTGTAACAAAAATTGCATCCTGTTTTTTATCATCCTACAAGTTCCAAAAGCTATTCTAATGTGTTCTGGCTTACTGCAGCACTTTGTACTATCACAGTCTCTGTAATAAATTAATGTATCTCTCTCTTGTCAGACTTGTCAGGCCTGTGTCTGGAAGGCTGCCAAGTTCTTCAGTGTTGTGGTTCTGCTATGAACTCCCCATTTCAGGCCCCTCTATGCACGCTGCCTGTGTGTTATTTAGATTAGAGCAGCTTCTCTCTTATCTTTTACAAGCTGGATAAATTGTCCTCTGAGCTGGCTGGGCTTTCACATAGTGAGGAATTACAGACAAGGGCAAAGCTGTTTGCAGGAAGAAAAGAGCAGCCTGAAACTTCAGTGCATGAGAGATGCAGGGGGAAAGAAACACACAAATGATCTCTTGAGATTCAAAAGGAAGGCTGTATACAGCCTGCTTGTGTATGGATGTATTTTCTATGTGTGGACATACTGTACATCAACCTACTTCCTGTTTTGGTGGCCATTTTGTTTGTTTATAAACAATCTTTTTAAAACTGTTTTTAACCACTTTTAATGCGGCGGGGAGCGGCGAAATTGTGTCAGAGGGTAATAGGAGATGTCCCCTAACGCACTGGTATGTTTACTTTTGTGTGATTTTAACAATACAGATTCTCTTTAAAAGCCAGGATCACTGCGGGAAGCAGCAGAAATGGCAAAGGGGAATCCAGGAGATCAGTGACTCGATTGGTATGTTTTTTTTTTTTATTGTACAAATCGGACAGTACAGATTCTCTTTAATATGTCACTATTCTGCTAAATGTGGATAGCACTACATCATTTTGAACTACACGATGGCAACATTACTTTGCACTTCATCTATAATGCCATTAATAAATTAAGTCAAGAAAACTCGACCCAGTACCACCTGTTGTGGCACCCTGCTGCTAACATATAAAGACATGTTTATATTATTTATTAATTAGGACATTAACTGCTTCTGGACTTGCAGGCTCTGGCCCCTTAAGGACCAGAGACCTTTTGGTCAGAAAACAAGGCTCATGGACGTCACTCTGCATGGACCCGTCTCTTTTGCCAATCGTGCTGTGTGGTCTTCTGTCACTGAAACCCACTCACTCTATCGGTATGACAATAGAGCTAGGAGAGCCGGTCAGGAGCTGATTTCATTGGCTACTGACCCTGTGATTATTGTGAGCCAACCACAGTCACACAGTGATCACAGGGTCTGGAGCAAATGGCTCCTGACCGACTCACAGAGCTTGCTGTAATACAGAATGGGCTGCAGTGGCGGAAGAGCGGTGTGATCGCCAGTAGCTGTGAGAGTATGTGGCGTAGGTATTGAAAACTACACCCTGGCAAGGGAAACAGGTCCCAAACGGTGTAGATTTCAATTAGCAAGGTCATACAGCTGTTAAATAAACAAATGCCTCAAAACTATATCATTTCAATCAATTGACAGATACATTAATTTGAGTGTCCGGCGTGAAAGCAGACAGCAAAATATATTTGTTAATTTATATATACTGATTTCGCTTTCTGAAAGCATTCCAGTGGTTTAATTCATGCGTTCCTTTTGCTTGCAGATGTTGTTCTTAGTTTCGCAGCTTTTGGGACCCGGTATGTAGACTTTTTTATGTAGCAGACCATTCTATTCTTCAAGGCAAACACTGTGTCGTTTCAACCATCCTCACCAGCAGCTTTGGTCTTTTGCTCCAGCTTCTCCTCACTACCTTTAATGTTCTACACTGGGACATGCCAAGCCTGGCAAAAAGCAGCCCAGCCAGCAATAGGACCCTGCAGTGTAATTCCTGTGAGCCAGGTCAGGTCACTGCTGTCAGAGAAGGAGAGATAATTCCTCTTATTCCTATGACATTTATCAGTGCTTCTCCACCTAATTCCTTTTTATACTATTTGTTTTTGTGAAAAGTAAAAAATTGAAGAAAATTATATTTTTTCCTAATGCTTATTTAATATTACAATAATAATAATAATAATATAATAATAATTTTTTGAATAACCACACATTTAAATACCCCCAAATGGATCCAAATAATGCAACAATAAAAATGCAAGAATACAGAAAGTACTTAAGCAATTACTATTAGCTGAATCTAAATAATGACAAATGACAAAAGGCTGTGTTAGTACTGAAGTATGACACACTTTGTCACCAAAGGTTTAAAGCCCCTGATGAGTCGTATGACGTAACGCGTAGGGCGGAGCCTGGAAGGGAAGCGGGTAACAGTAAAAAAGGGCGCAGGAGGCTAGTGGACAAATCGGGCGCCGCCATTCACTCCTATAATAATTATCGTTTAATGGGCGCCGAACAGGAAAAAAGGGCGCCCGAGAATAATAACGTTTTCCAACGGCGCCCGAAGATTTTTCATGTTTTATAACTGCTTGTGATGATTTACGTTTCTTATTTCAATAAAACATTATTTTAAATGTTATCCTTTACTGTTTGTAAAACATTATTATTCACAAAACAAAGCGATCAGTACGCAATGTAAATTGTAATATATGTTATCCCTTACTGTTTTTAAAACATTATTCTACACACAATACAGTGAGCACTAAGGAGGGTCTTAGGTTTAGGCACCAACAGGGTGGTCTTAGGTTTAGGCACCAACAGGGGGGTCTTAGGTTTAGGCACCAACAGGGGGGTCTTAGGTTTAGGCACCAACAGGGGGGTCTTAGGTTTAGGCAGCAACAGGGGGTCTTAGGTTTAGGCACCAACAGGGGGGTCTTAGGTTTAGGCACTAACAGGGGGTCTTAGGTTTAGGCACCAACAGGGGGGTCTTAGGTTTAGGCACCAACAGGGGGGTCTTAGGTTTAGGCACTAACAGGGGGGTCTTAGGTTTAGGCACCAACAGGGGGGTCTTAGGTTTAGGCACTAACAGGGGGGTCTAGGGGTTAGGGGTAGGTACAGGGAGGGTTACTTAGTAATTTTTTTTTAAACGTTATTATACGTTTCACTATTTAAACTAAAGATTAACGTTTTTACAATTGCCGATTTAATGCACATTATTTAATGATTTATAACTTTATAAAACATTAATTTTAAACGAAATACAGTACAATACATTTTTAAACGTTATCCATGCTTATCGTTTAAAACCCCGCGCCTTTTTTCCCAGCGCCCCTTTTTAACGTACGCAGGGAAGCGACCAGCAGCAGGAGGAGACGTCCCCTGAGTGTTTTAAATTTACATGCACTTTTTTATCTGATGTTTGTGAGTATAACTCTTAACTTTTATACAATAAATCGTGGATTTTACACTATTTGGAGCTTTTTAGTCTATAGATATATGCCTAAGTTCCTGCCATCAGATTGTGGAGGTGGAATCTATTTGTAATCACTAAGGTTGAGACTGCACACCCATAAGCGTGGACAGCTGTCTGTGAGTGTGGGCAGCAGGATTAAAGGGTGAGCAGGAGACCAATAGATGTGAATTGATATAAGATTCCAGTGTTTGTGTAAACAAGATTGCACTATGATATTATCTCACTGCTTTGTTTGAGATTGGATGAGTCACTAACCGCTGGAAAGGAACCGGTTAACGCATAAGTGCTGTTGCTGTCTGTAGGGCTGGGCAGCCTGGTAGCAAGGTGAGCGTGATAATTGTTGGCTAAATGGTCACAGATATAGAGGTGATCCCACTATAAGAGTCACACAACTGAACCCCATAGGGTGAAGGTCCCTACATAGTTTCGATACAAACGGATCGCACTATGATTTCTTGTCTGTTTCTCCTTTTCTTCTTACATATGTGAATTTACAAATAACGGGTGAATACGTTTGGAGTACCTGAACACTGGACGTTAAACAGCGGAGGACGTGCCAAAAAGGACCTGTGTGTAGTTATTGAACATTGGGAAAGGGTAGCGCACTCTATAAGTACTCTTTGAAATGTTTAAAGTGAACCTTAACTGAAAAAAATACAAGAGTTTCACTTATTTGGTGCTTCCCCCTGCAGCCTTCCTGTATCCGCGTAGTCACTCACAGATCCTCCGGTCCCCTTCCATGAGCTAGTTTTCGTCTCACCACTGTGAGTGCACGGCCCATGCTGCACACATCCTTGATCACGCTCCCGTCGCTGTGGCTGTCCAGTGTGTGCACAGTACATGTATGTACATATGTATGTGTACTGTGCATGTGCAGGATGGCCACGTCAACGGGAGCACAATCGAGGATGCGAGTGGAAAGGGCAGCACAGGCACAGTGGCCGCCAACTGATCAGTCGGCGAAAACAAAACTAGCTTGCAGTGGGGGGCCGGAGGATCTGTGTGTGACTACGCGGGCACAGGAATGCTGTCGGGGGCTGGTCGAAGCCCCAGGTAAGTGAAACTCATTTTTCCTACTTCGGTTAAGGTTCCCTTTAAGGTGTAATTGTGAAGAGTGGACATAACGGTAGTGATCCACTTTCGGAGATGTGAAGAATAATAAACTGTGTCCACTTCAAACAACCCTAATCATCTGCTATATTTTTTTTTTTAACATTGGAACTTTTCTGCTCATGAATGGGTGTTTACAGTAAACTCAGTTTTACTTATATCTGGTTTAGTAAATGATATTCTTTATTTTATGCAAAGATGTAGATCTCGGGAGGGAACGTTCAGGGGAACCATTAAATCCATACATTACTCCAGCAGTGCTTAAATTGGGCTCTACGGTTTTCACGCAACTTTGGGATTTGTGGATCTGGCATACCCAAGTCTGGCAATGTCAAGAAGCAATACTATTTTTCTGATGTCATTTACATAATTGCTCTTCTTTGCTTCCCTTCTCTCAGGATATTTAGAGGATGCAGCAAGTAGAAAAAAAGAGAAGTGACAGCAGGTTATAGAGACAAGAATAACAGCACGGCTAGGATAGTAAGATAAAGAAGTGCAAAGCTCGGAAAAGAAATGAAAAATGTAATTCAACGTGAAGTGTCTGAAAATAGAAAACAAACTTAGGAAAGCTTGTTTTACTTGCAGTAAAACTCAATGTCTGTCATAGATCAGGACAACAATTCTCCTACTCATACTGAAAGTTAATCTATTCTTTGCTTGTTTCTGCTGCAACAGTTCCTGACTGATGTATCCCAGGTGTTGATAAAGAGTGAAATGAAATTCAAAGTGAAGTACTGAGTATGATGATAAAGTACAATGGGGTGTATGCACTAAATTGGGTGAAGCAGAATAACTTGTGTAAAGTCGTAATGCATGAAGACGAGTATAGAGCAGAATGAAAAATATTACATGCAATGTGTCAAGCTTTATGTATGTAATTCCGCGTTAACGCAATTGTGTATGCCCGTTATTAGAAGTGAGGGATTATGGTTACAGTGATTGGGTGGCAAACTTGTGCACAAAGCTATAAAGTCCCAAACATTGCCCATGTAAACTCAGTGACTTCCCAAGAGGTTGTTTTGTAAGAGGTACTTAGACTGTATTCCAAATACTTTGGGAAATTGTGCCATTTATTAAAACCATACAGACTGTAATGTGAGCATTTCAGTCGGTAGCCAGGAATTAATGATTGATTCGAAGTTTAAGTGCACAGTGTGATTACAACCCAGGGTCTGTAAAAATTCTAATTGCCAAAGTGTTGCAATTGTTAATTATTATTTTTTTAACTGCCTGACAACATGACGGAATGAAGGATTTAGGCCCCTTCTCCCATACTGCACTCATGGTGGCAAGCCAACTTTACAATTTTTCATATGAACCAAGAAAACACATATTGCAGACTAAAAGTTCATTAAATACCCTCTAAACTGTATATTTTTAGAAAGCCTGTAGAATTAGAATATAGTGTCAACAATTCAGTTGGTCACCTGATCATTTTGTGTGTAAATAGTTCAAAATCAATTTTCATTAAAAAAAAATAATACACAAATACATTGAAATAATTATTGGCGCTTACAGAAACCACACAATCTCCCCTATTGCCACTAAATAGAAAATATGAGACAATGCTTAAAGGACTTACGAGGCCAAATTTCGAAATTTTGGTCATTACCTGTTTAATATTAGCATCCATAGATGATTTCCTCCGCTCCCTCTGTCCCATTCCGCCGCAAATGTATTTATTAGATTGCCCCCAGGCTGCGACCCGACCCCACAGCACGGGTCGTCTCGTATGCCACATTGAAGATGGCCGCCGCCAAGATCCGCGCATGCGCAGTTCGCATGGCGGAGACTGCGGCTGCGCAGCTCTCCGCCCGCGCCCAGCCGCGTACACTATCTTAGCGTCCTCCTAGCGTGGTAGCGGGCGCGCTCACATCTCTGCAAGTAGTGCATGTGAGGCCGCGCCCCCCCACACGGACGCTGGCACAGCTCAGAGCGAGCGTGCATTCTGTTCTTGGGCACTAAGATCTATTAGTAAGTATTTGCTTGCAAAACTTATTTTTTGGGGTCAATTTAAAACTTTTACTTTTGTAATTTGGGAAAAAACATATTTTCTATAGAAAAATACCAAAAATAAAAGGCTAAAATATTTTTAAAGGGGACATTACCTAATGTACACTAATTGACTGCACATGTGTGTGTATATATATATATATATATATATATATATATATATATATATATATATATATATATATATATATATATATATATATATATATATATACGTGTGTATATACATGTATATATGTATATACATGTATATACATATATACATGTATATACATATTTACATGTATATACATATATACATGTATATACATATATACATGTATATACACACGTATATATATATATATATATATATATATATATATATATATATATACACACATGTGCAGTCAATTAGTGTACATTAGGTAATGTCCCCTTTAAAAATATTTTAGCCTTTTATTTTTGGTATTTTTCTATAGAAAATATGTTTTTTCCCAAACTACAAAAGTAAAAGTTTTAAATTGACCCCAAAAAATAAGTTTTGCAAGCAAATACTTACTAATAGATCTTAGTGCCCGAGAACAGAATGCACGCTCGCTCTGAGCTGTGCCAGCGTCCGTGTGGGGGGGCGCGGCCTCACATGCACTACTTGCAGAGATGTGAGCGCGCCCGCTACCACGCAAGGAGGACGCTAAGATAGTGTACGCGGCTGGGCGCAGGCGGAGAGCTGCGCAGCTGCAGTCTCCGCCATGCGTACTGCGCATGCGCGGATCTTGGCGGCGGCCATCTTCAAAGTGGCATACGAGACGACCCGTGCTGTGGGGTCGGGTCGCAGCCTGGGGGCAATCTAATAAATACATTTGCGGCGGAATGGGACAGAGGGAGCGGAGGAAATCATCTATGGATGCTAATATTAAACAGGTAATGACCAAAATTTCGAAATTTGGCCTCGTAAGTCCTTTAAGAGGCATACACCCATCCAATTTTGACTGGCCAATCACAGATCAGTTTTAACACCTCAAAGATGTATGAGGGCCAAGAGGCAGCATGCTAGTGTTAAAATAAGCTTGAAGCAGCTTATACTATGATGGATAAGATGGACCTCTTGTTAAAAATCCTCTCTTCCATGGCAGTCAAAATATTAATAGAAAGTTCAGCAAAATGCTGGGAAGATGGGATTTTTTTTTCTTCCCTTAGTGTCTCCATTTTACAATTAGTATATAACTAAGTGCAGCACAAGGGCTTCAAATGACCCATAAGACACTAAAATGATTAGTACAAAGACCAGTTAAGGCTAATATTATTTTATCAACAACCTCTTGTTGGTATGAAAAGAATTGAAATAGATAATATCAGGATGGGCTAATTATCATGGACCACACAAACCATAAACTGTTTAGAAAAAAGGGGATGTGCTCTTTACCATGTGATATATTGCAGCTGTTATCAGGGGTGTAACTAGAAATCACTGGGCCCCCCTGCGAAACTTATGATGGGGCCCCCCCCCCCTCGCTTTCTGCACAGGTAAACTGAGAACAAATATTATTCAATTGGTTTGTGCACACTTGAATGTGTTTTCCCCATGCAGATAAACATCACTGCAGTACAGAGCACTAGAGGAGGGATAAAAAGGTTGGGGGCTGGGCGGTGTACACAAGACCCTGCTGAACACTGATGAGGGACTGTCTGCAAATCTGTGTTTGCAAAACTTTGTATGATTCCTTATCAGTGGCTGAGCAGATGCAGTCATTTGAACAATTGTGCAGAGAGCAGAAATTTTTTTTTTCTCTCTGTGTCCTTACTTGTCAGTCTCTCAGGACAGGGAAAAGAAACTCCTACCCCCACGGCGGTCCCCTGTTGCTTCTGGGCCCCCCTGCAGCTGCATCCCTTGCACGGTATATTGTTATGCCCCTGGCTGTTATCATAGCTGTTTTTTTTTTTATATTATCATTGGTGCTGAGACTTTAACATTTATAGCACATCACAGTAGTCAAAAAGTATAAGGGACCGGTTTGTTAGTGTCTACAATCATTGCTGTAAATTCAAATCATGGGGCCCCCCCAGCTAAACTTTGATGCCCTCCCACCCAATGTTCACACCCCTTCCCTTGCCTCCACTTGGTGCCCCTTATGGCCTTGGGGCCATCTCACAAGGGTAATAAAACAACTGTGGCCATCATGATCTTTACACCCATAACAAGTGTAGCCACAAAAACACCTGATCTGAAGTATAGTCCCCTGTATCGGAGGAAGGGAAGGTTAGTAGTTGGGCCTCAACAACTATAGCCCCCCCCCCCCCCTGCAATCCACAAGTTACGCCCCTGTCTACATCAGCACAAAAAGGCATTGATATATGTGGCTTGTGAGAGGTAAGGAGGATTATCGTAATATAGTAGTAATGCTGCAGAGAAAGGTAAGTATGCAGTGGTCAACCCTGGACGTGCCAAATAAATGGTGTATATAACTGAGCAGAATATCAAAGCATTTACAAAGGAAGCAGTGACACCGAAAGGTTCTTGAAGAATCAGTGATTCAAAGAAGTCGGTATACTGTAGATGCTGGATGGGGAACTGAGAGCAGTTGTTAATAATAAATAGGTACAGTAAATTAGAGAAGAGCACAATGTAACTCAGTAAAAGTAGAAGTCTACAAGCAGAGGTTGATGCTTATCAAAGCACTGCAAAGAATGTCTTAACTTTTCCATGTCATTTTTGTAAAATGCAAGGCTGTGCTTTTTTTATGTTTGACGTATATTTTACAATATGAAACTTACAAATGCTATCACATCCAGATGAATTATAACCAAAAGTAAAATACTCTTGCCCAGCAAATATCTGGTGTTCACAACTGGCATGGGCTGTTACCATGCTCCATAGTGCTTCAAGTGCTGATGGTGAAAGGACAGAATGTGGGGGTTTGTGAATGTCACTTGCTAGATCAGCTAATAGCATAGATTATATGAGTACGCATTATGGCGCCGCCGCAACAGGTGGGCGCTGGTTGGAGCTGCAAATAGTAAAATATCTGTAATTGAAGTCACCAATATTTTACTATATACTACCCTAAAACTAACCTTCCATTCTGGGTGCCAAATGCATAACTTATCCCCCTACCCCCCTCCCGCCCACACACACCTAATGCCTAACCCTGACCTTGCACGCGCAATGTAGTGGCCTATTGGCTAATGGCTTCTAGCCGCATTGGTTGCCCAAATGACCGCTTGGGTGCCAGTTAACCAAAATTGAACACAGAAGTTTATCAGACGCCTGTCGATCGTAATGCCCTTGCCCTAATAACCTGATTCATTCAATTATATTAAAGTGAATACTATTTGGGATATAAAAGAGTGTTGGGAAAAGGTATAGGGGAGGCCATGCATAATGAGTGATGGACATGGGAGAGGAGATGGAAGGAAGTGGTGTTCAGGAATACCACAGTTGGTTAGCTCTAAATGGTAGCATTACAGTGTCTGTATGTGTGTGCGTGTCACCCTGTGTTTTTTCGGCTCCTTTCAGTTTTGTTCCACAACTCAAAAACACATTTGTAGGTTAACTGGCTCCCCTGTACTTTACCTAATTGCAACGTTCTTGTGAGAATCCGCTCAGCTACCTGCGCAGGCAGGCAGCCTTTTGACCATTGTTTAGGTTTGCATGCTGCAGGACTCTGGAACAGAGACCTGTCTTTCCATTGCAAGTCCTGGTCTGTTCTCTTGCTGGGGAATTTGCATACATTCATTATGCAAATCCCCTACCTGCCTTCTTTGATGACTGGCACTATAAGAGCTTTATGTTTCCCAGAAGGCTTGGCTGGTCATTTCCCTTCCATGGTCTGTTCCTGATGGACACTGCTGGAGTGTCAGCCATTGCTATCTAGTATAGTTAATTCCTGGGGGTTGCTTTAGGCTCCCCTTCTAGCCCAGTCAGGTTGTATTATCTGTATTGCCTGCTCTGTCTTGTCTTGCCTGTTGCCATTGTCCTGTCCCAACGGTGGTCGACAGGAAATGGTTCTGATCTCTGTTCTTGGAGTATAGCTGGTGCAGCGGTTGCTACCAGCTATCTCTTCTGTTCTGTCTCCTGGGATCGCGCTAGCTACTTTTCGCTAGCGCTGGGGATCCCTCTGTTCTGTTTCCTGGGATCGCGCTAGCTACTTTTCGCTAGCGCTGGGGATCCTTCTGTTCTGTCTTCTGGGATCGCGCTAGCCACTTTTCGCTAGCGCTGGGGATCCTTCTGTTCTGCTACTCTGTACCTGGATCGCGCTAGCCACTTTTCGCTAGTGCTGTGGATCCTATCTCTCGCTTGTCCCTGTTTTCGTGTGTCTGTCTTGTCCGCTACGCTTGCTGGAGGCTCGGTGAGGTAACCGTTAAGCAAGCGCTCGCGTCCTCTGTTTCATGTTTGTCTGTTAATGGTTAGTTAGGCGTGCTTGTCTCTATTGTGCTTATCACGTGGAGATCGCGCATAACCGCGTGCACTGTTGCGAATGAGTGCGGTGTTCGCGGTTAGCTAGCGTTTGTTATTTTCCGTATCTCCTTATTGTATTATTTGCTGTGCCTTTGCTACCCTCGTATTCTATTCTGATCTGCCTTGTGTCACGTCTGGCGATCGCACCTCTCGCGATCGCGTTCCTATTTCATATCTGCTGTTGTGTGTGCGTGGTCGCGGGGTGGTGACTGGATTGGCGCACACACATACAACCTGTCCCTTTGCTCGTTCTCATTCGCAATCGCCTCTCTTGCGATTGCGTTCTGCGCTTCGTACAATTCCTGTCTGGCATTTGTGGAGGTACAGAGGATTGGTTCCTCTGCACTCCCCAGCGCCATCTGCCGACAGGAATTTCCCTCTACAGGTGCATAGCACCTTTTGCTGGGTGCGTGCAATTACACGCTTGTGGAGGATTTCCGCCGTGTCAGCGCACGCGTTGTGCGCTGATCACGGAGAAAGTTCCACAATCGTTACAGTTCTGTAAGCGATAGTGTAATTTTGATCAGTGGTCATGGTAATGCTCTGATGTATCTTTATAAATGTGTACAAGACACAGAACATTGATAATTGCAGCCACTAGGGCTCAGTAGGCAGTAGCAAGCAGTGTTAGGGAGTCTTGCCTAAGGTCTCCTGACTGAATAGATGCTGGCTTATTAAACAAGAAAAGCTAAGATTCGAACATCGGTCTCCTGTGTCAGAGGCAGAGCCTATAACCAGTAAACTATCCAACACAGCTATGTAAATATATTTTTTCATAAATATCAAATTGAATACATAAGAAACGTGTGTGTGTGTGTATATGTATGTATATGTATATATGTATATATATATATATATATATATATATATATATATATATATCTGTCTTAAGACAGGACTAATATATTTGTCCTAAACGAGCCAGAACATGTGCTCTGTTATACATTGGAAATAAACATTTGATCTACTGTATTCAGAGAGTGCTGACAGGGTAATCTGAGGCCTCTATAAAAACGTCCTTATGCTGCTCCTGTTTGGAGGCTTTTAGTGCCAATTTAATGGTGCTAAAACTTAATAAATCAGGTCTTTTTTCTTATAGCTTCCAAATGGGAGTAAATCAGACAATATTTACTAAGTTCATGAGCTTGCTATAGTGTCTTGTGTGTCATTCCCCCAGTTTCACTGCACTAAAAGCAAATTTACAGCACCGTTTTGGCTGGCCTGAGATAATTCTGCACACGGTTTTATTTATTTTTTTTGTTTTGCATTCAATGTATTTATTGAATTGCAATTAATGTAACAATAATGTAGGCTCTGTTAATCTTACAACTTTTAAAGAAAATGCAGCAAATTTATATGGAAGATTTGCTAACACATAGCCAGCCATTGTCAATTGCACTAAATTGTTCTGTATGACTGTGGGAAGAAAAGAGATCGGTACTGATTAAACATAAAAGGCGCACATGAAATTGATTGAGTGGATGGTTTATAGAATAACAGAATGCACAGAGTAGCAGCTTCAAGAAACAGAAGTTAGGTGTGATCATCAGTGCAGCCATCCAACCACTCTCATCTCATAGTAAGAAATGCTGATAAATGATTGGTTACTGTGTGTAATATCATAACATCTAAAGGTTATGTAAGATCAATTAATTACATAGTGAGCATGTGAGGAGGATATTTTATTAAATACAGCCCATGATGATGGTAATTTTCTAAACAATCTGTGATTAATCAGATTAAGGGCACTGTGTAGGCAACATGTAAACACTCCCTCAGGAAACTAACAGTGCTAATTATGGCAAAAGATTTATGATCCGCTTATTTGTACCTGTTTAATGCTGTTCACAGGGTTGCCTTAAAGGACAACTGTAGGGAGAGGTATGTGGAGGCTGCCATATTTATTTCCTTTTTTTGCAATACCAGTTGCATGGCTATTCTGCTGATCCTCTGCCTCTAATACTTTTAGCCATAGACTCTGAACAAGCATGCGGCAGATCAGGTGTTTCTGGCAATATTGTCAGATCTGACAAGATTAGCTGCTGGTGTTATTTAAATACTACTGCAGCCATCTAGATCAGCAGGGCTGCCAGGCAACTAGTATTGTTTAAAAGGAAGTAAATATGGCAGCCTGCACATACCTCTGACTACAGTTGTCCTTTAAACAGTGGCAGGCTGTAATGCATTTATAGGCTGAGTAAAAGAAAGGCAATCCAAAGATCACATTGAGATGGCAATACGATCAAATTGTATGAAAACTCATTTCTTTTAACAATTTTGTTAAAAAATGCTCTCATTAACGGGTTTGCGTTCCAAGGATTTTACAAATCTTTAAAGTACCGTATTTTTCAGACTATAAGACACTCCAGACTATAAGACGCGCCTAGGTTTAGAAGGCAGAAACCAAGGAAAAACATATACTAAGCCTAGGTGCATCCATGTTCCAGGAGTGTCTTATGGACCTTTACCTCCTCCCCAAGATGTCTCTAAATTACACTGCCCAGCTTCACTAATCACTGCTGCCCCCACTACCTATACTACACTTCACAAAGCCACCTTCTCCAGCTACACTACACTACACAAACCCCTGCTTCCCCCCAAAAAAAACTAGCTATGCTAACCACTACAATTTTAATGAGATCTATCTCACCTATCCAGCCTGGGTGGCATATTCTTCTTTAAAAATCAGTTGAGCCCAGTGTGCAGATCCAGGCTGTAGACTCTCTGAGTGGCACAGCAGCTGTCCCTGTAATGACCTGTAATCCTTTCCCCTGCAATGCTTGTCCGTGATCAGCTTTCACATTGTCTCTGTGGTGAGGCAGCAGCAAGATCTGAAGTGTTCCCTGCTTCAGCAATTATCCTGTCCCGACAGAAATAGCCCGATATGAAGTATCCCCTGCATCAGCAATGATCCTGTCCCAGCAACGAGGAAGCAGCAGCCCGATAGGAGATTTCCCTGCATCAGCCTTTATAGTGTGTCCGCAGCGAGTCAGCAGCAGCCCGACCTGAAGTGTTCCCTGCATCAGCGTGATCCGGGTAGCACAGGACAGCTTCAGCCGCTATAACGTCAGAGTCCTCTGAGGTATCGGTACTGCGTTGTTTACTGGCACCCTCCAATGACCTGCAGTGCACTTGCGCAGGGTCAAGGGCTGACACCAATAAACAACGCAGTACGGATGCCTCAGAGGACTCTGCCGTTATAGCGGCTGAAGCTGTCCTGTACTACCCGGATCACGCTGATGCAGGGAACACGTTAGGTTGGGCTGCTGCTGACTTACCGCGGGGACACTATAAAGGCTGATGCAGGGAAACTTCGTATCAGGCTGCTGCCTCCTCACCGAGGGGACAGGATCATTGCTGATGCAGGGGAAACTTCATATCGGGCTGCTGCTATCATCAGACACATGCGCCCAGATAGGTAAAAGCTGCATTCGGACTATTCGGACCCCACTTTTTGGGGAGAAAAAGTGTCTTATAGTCCGAGAAATACGGTAGCTCACAAGCTGAAAAAGTGTGCGCAGGACTGAGGATGACCCAAGAAGCCGCTATAGGATTCAAAGGTTTCCCTCTTAAAGTGGTCTAACACCCAGCATTTCAACTTTGCTTTAAAAGATTGCTTACAGCTTATAAACTATTATGCCAGATTTTTTTTTTAGCAGAAATTCACTGAATGGATTAAACATAACATTTTAGTGCTGCATTTAGCTAGAAATCCTCCTCCGTGCTTGCTTGTTTAGTTACAAATGTATCTATCTACAATGTAACAAACAAACAAACACTGCTCTGAAAGAACAAAGAGGGCTTCCCCGGCAGGCTTTTCAAAGGTCTATTTGTATTCCAAATAAAGATACATTTGTAACTAAAAGATAAGAACGGATGCGGATTCCTAGTTGAATCCAACACTAAAATGTCATGTTTAACCCATTCAGTGAATTTCTGCTTAAAAAAAAATCTGGCATAATAGTTTGTAAGCTGTAAGCAATCTTTTAAAGCAAAGTTGTAATGCTGGGTGTTAAACCGCTTTAAGTCTGTATTACCTTTTTTTGATCCAAGATTTGGCTGGGATAAGAACAAGCCTTGTTCATTATCCAGGGACTAACTACAATTCTTATAGTTTGCAGCAAGTTCAGTTTGCCCTTTTTTTTTTAACCTGTTAGAAAGTTAAAGCTGATATAGACCTAATTAAAATAACAGTTTATATTAGCATTCAATTACCAAATGAGGTATGTAGAATTATTATAAGTATTATTCATTTTTAAACAAAAGCAGAGTTACAATGTAAAGGAAACCTGAGATAAATAAATCTAAAATTTTTATACATATAGTGGGATGCGAATGTTTGGGCAACCTTGATAATCGTCATGATTTTCCTGTATAAATCGTTGATTGTTACAATAAAAAATGTCAGTTAAATATATCATATAGGAGACACAGTGATATTTGAATTGAAATGAAGTTTATTGGATTTACAGAAAGTGTGCAATGATTTTTTAAATAAAATTAGGCAGGTGCATACATTTTGGCACTGTTGTCATTCTATTGATTCCAAAACCTTTAAAACTAATTATTGGAACTCAAATTGGCTTGGTAAGCTCAGTAACCCCTAGCATACATACACAGGTGAATCCAATTATGAGAGAGAGTATTTAAGGGGGTCGTTTGTAAGTTTCCCTCCTTTTTTTTAAATTTTCTCTGAAGTGTAGCACCATGGGGGTCCAAAAACAGCTTTCCAATGACCTGAAGACAAAAATTGTTAACCATCATGGTTTAGAGGAAGGATACAGAAAGCTGTCTCAGAGATTTTTAGCTGTCTGTTTCCACAGTTAGGAACATATTGAGAAAAGGAAAGACTACATGCTCAGTTCAAGTTAAGGCTCGAAGTGGCACACCAAAAAAAATCTCGGATAAACAGAAGTAACGAATGGTGAGAACAGTCAGTCAACCCACAGACCAGCACCAAACACCTACAACATCATGCTGCTGCAGATGGGGAGTCACTGTGCATCATTCAACCATTCTGCGCACTTCACACAAGAAGATGCTGTATGCGAGAGTGATGCAGAGGAAGCCTTTTCTCCACCCACAGCACACAGAGCCACTTGAGGTATGCTAAAGCACATTTGGACAAGCATGCTTCATTTTGCAAAAAGGTGCTGTGGACTGATGAAATTAAAATTTAGTTATTTGGGCATAACATGGGGTGTTATGCATGGAGGAAAAACACAGCATTCCAATAAAAAAAACCTGCTACCTACAGTAAAATATGGTGGTGGTTCCATCATGCTGTGGGGGCTGTGTGGCCAATGCAGGGACTGGGAATCTTGTCAAAGTTGAGGGATGCATGTATTCCATTCAGTATCAGTAGATTCTGGAGACCAATGTCCAGAAATCAGTGACAAAGGTGAGGGCTGGATCTTTGAACAAGACAACAACCCTGTCTCAAATTGTAGCTGCACACAAAAACACTGGCAATCTGTATTCCACACTCCAAGTGCTAAGCGACACTCCTCCTTGACAGGGCAGGCAAATTGCTCCACTTCAGTGAGACACCACCACCACACCCCAAGAAGTGGCCACTCACCGTTATAACAGACCCTCAGTTAGATGGGTCCACAGCGCTTGTGGGGTCATCTGGCCGCCCCCTGCCATTTGGAGAAAAGATCTCTTCCTCACTGTTACAGTTGCTGGTTCTTTTCACCTCAAAAAGACATATACCAGAGCTCCCATAGCGTAAAATTGTATAAAAGGTTTATTAATAAAAAAGTTGCACACTTACAAACATATCCAGGGTATTTTCGCATAGAGTTTTTGTGGGCTCCACCCCAAACATTGGCCGCTGGGTTGGCTGTAGAGTGCTTTTTCTTTTGCCTTCCCCTCTGCGTGCCACTTCCCTCCCCTCGGATAGTGGTAAGGCCGCGTGTACTTGACCGGTTTCGTCGCTCTAAGCGACTCCTCAGAAGCATGCGCGGCCTGCGCCTATCTATTTTAAATACCCTCCGCCTGGTTAAAATCGCCCCCTCCCCTCCCTCCCTAACCCGGAAGTCGTACCCCTTTCTCCAATGGCTGCCGTCCGTGTACCAGAGGTGACCTTCCTGGCCACTGGGCGGCATCTTCATGCGTCCCAAGGTGGTTTCCGCCTCGCCCAATCGGACGGGTTCTCTCTCTCCTTCCCATATGAGGTCATCAAATGTTAATTCCCATGGCTCCCTAGCTAGTGGGAGCTGCGCACACCATCTGTTCAGCCCCGCCAGTCTCCGCCCCCCTAAACAAATAGTGGTAACCATGGGAGCCTCGCTCTTCACCCAGAGCCTGTCCCTATATGTATTGCAAGCGCTCCAAAGCCCTCCCGGATGCCATTTGAGATTGACCATCCTACGTCATCTCCCTGGGAGGATGAATTAGACACAGATTAAATACAAAACAATGTTACTTAATCCTTTCTTATCTCATCACAGTACTATACTACAGCAATAATTCAGACAAAGGAGGTCTGCAGATCAGTATATTCTATACCCTAACCATATCCATTCATTGACATTTATTTCTACTCCCTCATTCCCACCATTATTACAGGCTGGGTTGCCTCCAAGATTCTCCATCCTGTAATCTGTACCGATGGTACAGTGCCCCCTGTTGGGTAATGTGTTCCCCTAAATACCCCTTTCCCCCAATCCTTAATATTTAAATACATGGTCCAGTGTCCTCTTAAATCAACCCCCCCCCCCCCTCCTATTTGTGATCTTCCAACCTCAAACTTCCAAAGTGCTTACAATTAATAAACTGTCATATTTTATTACATAAAAAATAGTGATAATAATATTATGTGCCCAGTTACACCATGGTCTCAAAAAATTAGGATTCCAATCCTGGAGGCATCCCACCCCCACCTAGTCATTAGCAAGAAAACAGACCAACTCGATTTCAGCATTATGTCCTCTCGGTTTTAAAGTGTCCAAGAGGTATATCCACTTAGTTTCCCTCTGTGAAACCTCTTTCACCATGTCCCCCCCCCTCTCCACGGTCTGATCACCTTTTCAACCCCAAAAAAGGTCAAGAGTGAAGGGTTACTATTATGCACTTTTTTAAAATGGGCCGCCAAGCTATGGCTCATCAACCCCTTAGCAATATTCCTAAGGTGTTCCCCTATCCTTTCTTTTAAGGGCCTAGTTGTTCTTCCAACGTATTGTGTCCCACATGGACACCATGCTACATATATAACAAACTTATCATTGCATGTGATAAAGTCCCTTATTTTTATATTTTTCCCATTGGATTTTCCCCTAACATGTGTTACCCTTCCTACCCTGGCCTCTCTGCATCCCTTGCAGTCTCTGCATGGGTGAAACCCTGGGCGCTGCCATCCTTGAAGCCTGGGGGGCTGTCTTTGGGGTTCCACACAGCTTGGGGCCAGGATGTTCTTTAGGTTTGGGGCCTTTCTATGTATGAATCTGGGTGTGGCCGGTAATATTTTACTCAATTCTACATCAGAAAGCAAGATCTCCCAGTGTTTGTTGACTATACCTTCTAATTCTTTATATTGGCTATTATATTCAGTGACAAATGCCAAACTGTGCGGGTTTCCCTGATTCACTTCATTACTCACCCGGTGCACTAGTTCCCATCTATCTATATGTCTAACCCTTTCTATTTCCCCTTCCAAAAAGTGCTCCTCATACCCTTTCTCCATGAATCTGTTTTTCAGAAGGTTTGATTGTACCTCATAATCTTCCATACTACTACAATTTCTTCTCATCCGTGTAAACTGTCCCCTAGGGACATTCTTTATCCAGTTAGGGTGATGGCCGCTCTTTATGGAAATGTATCCATTGCGGTCCGTAGTCTTAAATGTGTTTTAGTTCTAATTTTATTCCCTATAACCATAAGTTGAGGTTCCAAATAACTAATCCTTTCAGTGTCGTGCTCATAAGACAATGTAATATTTAACCTGTTATCATTAAGTTGTGCCTTAAAGGTGTCCAACTCTTCTACCGTACCCCTCCACATAATTAACAAATTATCAATATACCTTTTCCAGGTGATCACCCTATGTGATACCAGTGCCAAAACCTCCTCTTCCCATCTACCCATGTACAAATTAGCCAAACTAGGTGCGAATCCCGCCCCCATGGCACATCCCCTGTGTTGTCTGTAGTACTTGCCCCCATGCCAAAAATAATTTTTTTTGAACGCAAATCTTAATATCTCCAATAGGAATTCAACCTGTTCATATGGTAACACTCCCTCCCTCTCCATGTAATATCTAACCGCTTCTATAGCTTTTTCTTGTGATATACTTGTATAAAGTCAGAATCAGAATCAGTTTATTCGCCAGGCACGACAAGGTCATGCTCCGAATTGGGTTTGGCACAAGCAAATTAACAGAGTAGAGATAAAAAGTATGAATAACAGAGTATAGATAACAGGGCATAAAATGCAGAAGGGCAGCAATACAAAAAACAAAGAACAAAAACAGAGCATGATACAAGCAAACAAAAACAAAAAGCAAAATAAAAGGGCGGCAAGGTGCAGTTCAGAATGCAGTGGTGGAGGGGATGGAATGACCTACAGGGAGTTCAGGAGGGTGACAGCTGAGGGAAAGAAAGAGTTCCTGTGCCTTGAGGTTTTGGTGGCGATGGACCGAAACCTACGGCCTAACGGGAGTCTGCAGAAGAACCGCTGGCCCGGGTGAGATGGGTCGCCGGCAATCCTCAGTGCTCTTGAGCGTAGTCTGGCGTTGTGGAGGTGGGCAAGCGAAGGGAGAGGTCTGCCGATGATTCTCTCTGCTGATCTTATGACCCTCTGAAGTTTGTATCTGTCCCTAGTGGAGGAGCCAGCGTACCAGACTAGGATGGAGGAGCAGAGGACGGACTCGATGGTGGCTGTGTAAAAACACGTCAGTAGCTCTGGTGCCATGCCGAACTTCTTCAATTGGCGGAGGAAGAAGAGCCTCTGCTGGGCTTTCTTCTGGGTCGCGGCTGTGTTTGCCTTCCAGCTCAGGTCTTTGGAGATGGTGGTGCTTCCTGAAATCCACAATCAGCTCTACGGTTTTGGATGAGTTGAGGACCAGCCTGTTCTCCCTGCACCACTGGGAAACTCTGTCAACCTCCTGGCGGTAGGCCTGCTCATCGTTGTTTGTTACTAGACCAGCGATGGTGGTGTCATCTGCAAATTTGATGACCTTGACAGAGTTATCCCTGGATCTGCAGTTGTTCGTGTAGAGGGAAAACAGGATTGGCGACAGGACGCAGCCTTGTGGGGCCCCCCGTGTTCGTTGACCTTGGTTGAGAGGTGACATCCCCGAGTTTAACGACTTGGGTTCTGTTGGTCAGGAAGTCTGTGATCCACCCACGGAGTGTGGGATGGACATTCAGCTCAGTAAGATTGTCCTGCAGTATGCGGGGGCAGATGGTGTTGAAGGCTGAGCTGAAGTCCAGAAGGAGAATTCTGGCGTATGTGTTAGGTTTGTCCAGGTGGTCGTATGTGAGCTCGAGGCAGATGTTGACAGCATCATCCGTGGATCTGTTTGTCCTGTATGCAAACTGGTACGGATCCATTTGGGGGGAGGTAACATGCTTGATGTGTGACAGGACGACTCTCTCGAAGGTTTTCATGATATTGGATGTCAGGGCCACTGGTCTGTAGTTATTGAGGTCAGAGTTACCATGCTTTTTGGGGACAGGGATAATGGTGGACTTTTTGAAACATGCAGGGACTTTGCCAGCCTGGAGGGATTTGGAGAATATGGAAGCGAGGATGGGTGCCAACTGGTGTGAGCATGTTTTCAGGCAGGCTGGTGACACGCCGTCAGGGGGTTTAGCGAGGACAGGTGGAAGAGGACGTCGGCCTCACTCACAGCTGGAGGTGGCGGGCTCAAGACTGAGAGATAATCTGCCCTAGGTGTGGGGTGTGCCGGTGCTGTATCTGGCTCCCCCGTGCCTCCTGATCCTCAAACCTGCAATAAAAGTTGCTGAGGTCCTTGGCTAGCTCAGTACTGGGAGTCGCATGTTGTGGGGGAGGTTTATAGTTTGTGGAAGCTTTAAGCCCCTTCCAGACCGCTCGTGTGTCGTTAGATCGCAGGTTGCGTCTAATCCTTTCTGCGTACTCCCTCTTTGCGGCGCTCAGTTCTCGCTTCAGGTTGTTCCTTGCTGTTTGTTGGTAAACCATGGTTTATTGTTCGGATAGACTTTGAATGTCTTGGTTGGTACGCAAGAGTCTTCACAGAAGCTGATGTATGAAGAGATGTTGTCCGCCCACTCGTTAAGGTTTGGAGCTTCCATGGCCTTCCAGTCAGTGCAGTCGAAGCATGCCTGAAGTTGGAGCTTGGCCTCGCTGGACCACACTTTGGTGGACCTGAGAACAGGTTTGGCTGACTCCAGTCGCCTCCTGTAGGTGGGGATCAGGTGAATGAGAGAGTGGTCCGAGGAGCCCAGCGCTGCCCTTGGTATGGCTTTGTAGGCATCCTTCAGCCCTGTGTAGCAATGATCAAGAGTGTTCTGATTCTTGATGGGGCAGGTCACATGCTGGTGGAAGCGTGGAAGCTCCTGGCGGAGGTTAGCCTTATTGAAGTCGCCCAATACGATGAACAGCGAGTCGGCAAGGGTTGACTCCCATTTTGTGATGGTGTCGCTGAGGTCGCGCAGGGCATGTCTAACATCGGCATCAGGTGGTATGTACACACCAACAAAGACGTAGGAGGAGAACTCCCTGGGCGAATATTTTGGCCTGCAGTTAACAACTAGAAGTTCAAGCTCGGGGGAGCACTTCCTGGCTAGTACTGATGAGTTGGGGCACCATGATTGGCCGATGTAAAAGCAGATGCCACCCCCCTTCTTTTTACCTGAGAGAGTGGGGTCGCGGTCTGCCCGAATGAGGCTGAAGTCTGGAAGGTGAAGGGCATTGTCTGGGATGTCATCATGCAGCCACGTTTCTGTGAAGTAGAGGATTGGGGTGCTGCTGCAGAGCTCCATCTTTCCACTGAGGAGTCGGAGTTCTAGTTTGTTCGGGAGGGAGCACACATTCGACAGCAGGACTGATGGGATGGCTGACCTAAGACCTTTCCTCTTTAGTCTCACCTGGGCACCTGCCCTGCAGCCCCTCATCCGCCGAGCCGTGGGGGATGTATGGGCAAGGCCTGCAAGCTCCTGTGCATGGCTCCAGACGGTGTTGTATAGCCGCCCACCCTCGGAGAGCATGCTGCGTGCTTCCCATCTCAGGAGCTGTGATCTGGTGTAGGTGATGCGCTGGGGTGGCATACGGGGAGCTGTGATCTGGTGTAGGTGATGCGCTGGGGTGGCATATGGGGAGCAGCTCCGGGTATGTGGTGGGGGGGGGGGAGTAGATGGGTGGTGATGCTAGCAGGAGTACACATGGGCCTCAGGGTGCACCCTAACAGTCCATAGTAACAGGGGGGTGTTTACGCCTGGAAGTACGCCTGGGAAACAAGATGAGGGGGCGAAAACCGCAGCTCATAATAGTCCATAACAGTCCATAAGTTAACAGTCCCGGGGTGCCTTGCTATAGGCGGGGCAGATCAGTCCCACCGGAGGCAGGGGCACACGATTAGCAGATATGGTGCCCAGTAGGCACGAACAGTCTTTTATACTGCCCAGTACACAGACCGTGTGAGCAGTAAGCAGACTGGGAACAGAGATCCCCATACACAGTCCATCCACCAAAAAGTACTGTACCCCACAGTTCAAAGAGAGTGCAAGAACTTACCCCCACAGCTGGCTGGTGCTTGGTGCAGTGGAGGAGGATGGAGCACCTGGAGGCCGCCTCAGCTCAGCATTGCCAGGGATGCTGCCATGCCTCTGAGAGGTGTGCCATTGGACCCTTTTCTGGGTGTTATGGGCTGCATGGGGTGCAGTGGTAGCTGATGGGCGACAGGTCCTCCCTGGGTGCTGGAGCAGCTCACAGGCAGCGGTGACGAACCTGAAAGCGGCTGGAGAGCAGCAGTGATGGTTCCTGCGTGGGCGGCCGTTGATGTAGTGGAGGGGCTTTGACGAGCGAGGAGGTGCCTGGCGTCTGATGGGGGTTCTTGCCAGCGAAGATTCCTGGTGTCCGTGCTGGCGGGGGCTGAACAGCGGATCACGCTGAGGATGGAGGAGGCCTTCCACGTGGGGGACATCGCACGGGACGACTACGAGAGGCCCTCCACGTGGTGGCACGAGTGATGGAGTCCAGCGGCAGTGACGGAGCGGCTCGCCAGAGCCAGAGCACTCCTTACCAAGGAGCTGTCCGGATGGCAAGTTAGACAGCGGTTCCCGGCTGGTGGACAGAGAGCAGCGCGGCGAGCCCGAACCCAGCTTCAGTAGCCGTTCTGGGGAGGCCTCCCTCGGAGTAGTAGTGCGGCGGCAGAGGGCTAGAGACTCGGTGCGCCCGCCCGTCACCAGTACCTTGCAGCTGTGTGCCCAGGGGTTGTGTTCCCGGCAGAGGAGGGCCCTCTTGGATTTCCCAGGGACCTTTGTGGATGATGCAGGCACAACGCGGACGGCGTCCGGGGGTGAGTGTGCACTGAGAGCGCTGCTAGCTCTCAATAGGTGCCTTCTAATGGCACTAAACAGCAGTGTCTAAGCCTAAAACCTAATTTAACCTAAACTAGGAACTAAAACTAAACTAGGGAACTGTCTGAGATCATGCTAGACAGTCGCTAGAGGAGAAAAAGAGTGAAGAAATGTAGAGCCTTGTGCCGAGGCAGCCCGATGGGGCGCCATCTTCTATATCCGTACCCCTCCACATAATTAACAAAAGTGAAGAGACATCTGCCGTCACCAGCAGGGTCCCCTCACTAATACACTCACTTAGAGGGGACCCTACTCAATAATATATGACGGAATTGAGACAATTACTGAAGAAAGGGTTAGACATGAGTTGTCTGTTAGATGCTGAATATAGGTATCTTATTCCTAATTCCCCCAAAGTCCCGGTGATCTACCAGGTCCCACAAGGGTGCACAAGGATCTGGTCAACCCCCCGGGAAGACCCATCTTGAGCGGACTGGGCTCCCTAACCCATAGGCTGGGCCAATACCTTGACAACTTCTTGCAGCCATTAGTTACAAAGTTACCGTGTTTATTGAGAGATACAAAGCACACCATTCAGGAGGTTGACGGAATGGATATTAGTCAGGGGACTCTGCTGGTGACGGCAGATGTCTCCTCACTTTATACAAGTATACCACAAGAAAAAGGTATAGAAGCGGTTAGATATTACATGGAGAGGGAGGGAGTGTTACCATATGAACAGGTTGAATTCCTATTGGAGGTATTAAGATTTGCGTTCGAAAAAAAATATTTTTGGCATGGGGGCAAGTACTACAGACAACACAGGGGATGTGCCATGGGGGCGGGATTCGCACCTAGTTTGGCTAATTTGTACATGGGTAGATGAGAAGAAGAGGTTTTGGCACGGGTATCACATAGGGTGATCACCTGGAAAAGGTATATTGATGATTTGTTAATTATGTGGAGGGGTACGGTAGAAGAGTTGGACACCTTTATGGCACAACTTAATGATAACAGGTTAAATATTACATTGTCTTATGAGCACGACACTGAAAGGATTAGTTATTTGGATCTTCAACTTATGGTTATAGGGAATATGTAAGGCTTGGTGGTGTATTCTCCACAGTCAGCATGCAACGCATGAGCTGGCGTGGAGGAGGTACACACACTAGCACCAGGAAACAGGCTATCCCTAGTATAGTGGAGGGGAGGACTGACTCCAATAGGAGATTGTGGCGCACAGAGCCGGTGCAGATCTGACAGCCACAAACAATGCTTTCGTTATAACGTCTCAGCGCAAAGTAGCGCTGAGCGCATCAACCAGAACTGAGGAGATCAGGACAGGTAGACAGAATGAACGCTTGCTAGCTAGCGGCTACTTAGCGACAGCAAGCGTCCAAAACCAGACAGACTGGAATGAGGCAGCCAATGCGCTGCGGCGATGGCGTGCCTCACAAAGACAGGACAGGACAGTCAGAAAATAGCAGGATTAAGATAGATGAACGTAACACAGATAAATATACAATAAGTATGTTTTCCTAGCGTATTACAATTACAGCTATCAATGAAACTATTTGTAACTTCTGACTAACATATGTATATATCGGCAATGAACCGATATATGACATAAGCAGGAACGCTGACTAGGACTGGAGTAATACAGGGAACAGGACTCAGAAGGATTCGCTATCTCTTCGCAGAGATGAACGCAATCCACAAACAGTAACAGAACAGGATTCAGAAGGATTCGTTATCTCTTCGCAGAGATGAACGCAATCCACAAACAGGAACAGAACAGGATTCAGAAGGATTCGTTATCTCTTCGCAGAGATGAACGCAATCCACAAACAGGACCAGGAACAGGATAACTAGCTCAGCACGGGTGTTCACGGTACGCGCAAACTACCAAAACGTGCTGGAAAACTGACTAACTGAACACAGGAAATAAACAGTTCGTGTACGTATATATCAGCAACACTGATATATCAACGTAACACAAATACAAGGAAAATAATAAACGTGCTGGTATGCATATATATTGGCAATGAACCAATATATGATGCAAAGACCAGCAAAGTATCTTTAACAAGAAACACGATCGGGGGCTAAAGCGACAGCAAGACAGGCTTAAGCTGAAGCTATGAAAACCCAAGGAAACCCTGCAGGAAGCAGATCTTTATACTGAGGTCATCCAATGGGAGCAGACATGCAGATTCCCACACAGGTGAATGATAATCAGTCACAAGCTGACAGCAGGGAAAGACAGACAAACCTATGCAGCTTGCATGGAAAGACATCAGAACTGCCTGAGCTGCAGCACTACTTCCAGCAATAGCTGCTGCAGCAGCGATCATTACAGTACCCCCGCCTTTAAAAGCGGATTCCAGACGCTTTTCAAAACTGAAATTTCCAACAAAACAGTCTGACTGATAATTCATGATGACCGGGACAGCCCGGCAAGACCGAATTCCAGAATCAGTCCCCACAAGACTGGACCCAACAGAACCAGAACCTACAGAACCATGCCCATCAGTACTACAAGCCCCAGTGTGACACCCATCAGAACCATGATTTCCAGAAGAAAGCCCTCCGAAACTCCCTGAGCGATACCCACCGCCTTCCAGGAACAGTTCAGAAACGCCAAAGCCTTTGCAATGCCCACCGGTACTGTCTTTACCAAGACAAAACCCACTGTTGAACCAGTCCAAGGCACCAGGACAAGTTTTCTCAGAGACCTCCCAGAACACCTTGAAGCTCCAAAGAGATCCCCATAGGTCAGAATGCCCCTTAGGCTCACATGGAGAACTATCAAGAACCCCTATGGAACCTAGGGCAATTCCCGAGTCAGGGCCACAAGGACAAACATCAATATCAGGGCTTTCAGGGACCAGAACCATCTCTGGGCATGCAGGCAGACTGGCAACATCAGAACATGTTCCCACTAAGGAAGCATCAGAGCACGCTAACACCTTAAACACACTTGGGCATTCTGGCACACAAAGAACATCTGGGCACACTGGCACAAGAGAAACCTCTGGGCATGTCAAGGAACTGTGAGCCTCAGGGTCAGCCAAGACAGGACCAAAACCAGGACTGGCCAAAAAAAAATCATCATGACTAGACTTCGCAACTACTGGATTTTTACACGAGAATGCAGGATCAGACTTAGATGTCGCTGATTCCAGCAAAGTCAGTAACAAATCAGATTCAGGGGCACTAACAAGACAGAACAAATCTTCTGATGTATGCACTGAACCAGATAGGGACTCCACAACTACCTCTGGACTGGACAGAGACTCATTTAATATACTGGATTGGAGCTCATGAGGCGCTGCAGAACAAGTCAGTATTGCAGCAGCCCCCACTGGACTAGGCAAAACTGAGGAATTCCCTGGACAGGAAGGGGACTCTGGAACCTCTGCCACAGCGGCCAGAGAACCAGAATCTTTCAGGATACAAGGCAGGGTTTCAGGAATGCTTACTAAATCAGACTGAAATTCTGAGACTTCTGTTATTTTGACCAGAGAATCAGAATTATCCATGTTACAGGGCAAGACTTCTGAAACATGCAGAGGACAGGGCTGGAGTTCCTCGGCTGTTACAACACTGGAGAGGGACTCAACAACATTGGTTAAATCAGACTGTGTACAGGGCAAGGTATCTGACACACTTGCTGACGAGGACAATATTTCAATGGCTTCTGCTTTGCTGGGCAGAAATTCATCAAGTTTTATTAGAGCAGACTGTAATTCCAAAACAGCTGCTAGACAAGTGAATATTACTGCAACACCAACTGAGGTAAGCAGTGCCTCAGACCCTTCTGCTAGAGGGTTTGAAATATCCAAAGTACTGGGTGAAGCATAAGACTCTGCGACCACAGCTTCACTGGACAGGATCACTGAACAGTCCATATTGCAGGGCAAAATGATGGAAGCACCTGCTGGACAGCATAATGATTCTGTGACCTGAGTTTCATTGGAGAGATCTACTGCACAATTCATGGTACAGGGCAAATTTACTGGAAGATTTTCTGAACAAGGTAATAATTCTGCGATTTCAGGTTCACATAGCAGATGCTCTGAGCTATTCATGAAACTAGAGCGAGGTGTAGAAACAGGAAGATCAAGACACAATGTTTGCGCATCTGAATCACCATTCATTTGTAAAATTGGAAAATTCAGATGCCGGGGTTCTGATGTTTCTAGACGGAATTGCTGGGACTCGGAAACTGATGTAGTGCATCTATTGGCATCTGCTGGATCAGACAGGAGTTGAACTTTATTAACACAGGTAATTTCTGCAGAAGTGTTTGCAGAGACAGGCAAGATTTTTCTGGTGTCTGTTTCACTAAACAAAGAGTCATGAGTACTGGCTAGGCTGGACTCGGAAGTCAGCAGGACCTCTGGATTCTCTGCTGAGAAATTTGCGCAGGGCAAGGTTAAGAATGTATCAGTGGCTTCTGTTTTACTGGGAAGTAACACTGAGTTATCCATGGTACAGGGTGGAATTGCAGGAACTTCAATTTCACACAAAAAGAGCTCCGAATCACCTGCTGAATCAGCCAAAGGTGCTGAAGCAGGCGGGTCAGAACGCCAAATTTGCGAATTCGGAGTCACATAAAAATCATCCAAAATCAGTTCCCACACATCAATCAAGGGAGCCACACAGTCATACCTACACACACCAGCCTCTATTAGGTTATAGGCTGACTTAATGCATGCGTTCAATACCATTTCACTTTTTGCACTGTAAAATTGACAAAATGAACTTGAATCATTCTTCCATTCACAGACCAGGGCTTCCATCTCTCCCCTCTCGAATGGAGGATCCCATGCATACTTAACAGGCAGATCATGGTTTGCAGATATGATTGTGGCAGGCACATGTATAGGGTTAATTAGCAGGTGATTGGCAGATTCCTTATTCTTAAGAATCTCCAATACCTGTAGCAAGTGTTGAACTGTAGTGTATGCAAACTTCCCTTGGTTCACAAATAAGTTGATTTGTTCAATACTCTGTAATATCTCCTCATAATCATACTCAGATAATTCTTTTAAACAAAAATCTTTATTTTCCCTAGCCAGGGAGGAAAGTTCATTAGTAGTTTCATAAGTCCATTTAACTCCCCTGAAAGACAATTGCATTTCATTATCTGTTAATGGCAGAATCTCATTATAGGTCTCAGTCGCTAAGGATAACGATTCTGCAGATTGGACACGTTTCTTAGAACGTTTGCGTTTTGCCTTTGACCTTGCGGTTTTTGGTGATTTATTCAAAGCTGCAGGAAAATTATCAGTAACACTTTCTGCTTGCTGCTCATTCTTGCAAGCAATTGAAGGAGCAGCTGATTGGCCTGCTGCCAGGAGTTCATTAAGAGGAAAAGGCAATGGATCTATGCGCAACCAGTTATGGATCACAAACGCTAGAAATTCCAGCGGTCTATCTTTCAAATCGGAATGATTGAGAACATCAAATGCCCACTGGAATAATTCCCCTTTAAACAAAATATAACTTAGTTGGAGTGCCCAGGTTGAAACAGGAGTCGCTTGGAGATCAGGATTGGTCAGGAACCTGGCACATTCAGAGAAAAACTCATTTTCTGTTTCAGAGCTAAGTTCTTCAAATTTCTTAAAGGAACAGGAACCATAATTAACAGTGTCATACTTTCTGGGAATCCCCCCCACAATGGGGATTGGTAATGGGGTTTTCATAATGTAAGGCTTGGTGGTGTATTCTCCACAGTCAGCATGCAACGCATGAGCTGGCGTGCAGGAGGTACACACACTAGCACCAGGAAACAGGCTATCCCTAGTATAGTGGAGGGGAGGACTGACTCCAATAGGAGATTGTGGCGCACAGAGCCGGTGCAGATCTGACAGCCACAAACAATGCTTTCGTTATAACGTCTCAGCGCAAAGTAGCGCTGAGCGCATAAACCAGAACTGAGGAGATCAGGACAGGTAGACAGAATGAACGCTTGCTAGCTAGCGGCTACTTAGCGACAGCAAGCGTCCAAAACCAGACAGACTGGAATGAGGCAGCCAATGCGCTGCGGCGATGGCGTGCCTCACAAAGACAGGACAGGACAGTCAGAAAATAGCAGGATTAAGATAGATGAACGTAACACAGATAAATATACAATAAGTATGTTTTCCTAGCGTATTACAATTACAGCTATCAATGAAACTATTTGTAACTTCTGACTAACATATGTATATATCGGCAATGAACCGATATATGACATAAGCAGGAACGCTGACTAGGACTGGAGTAATACAGGGAACAGGACTCAGAAGGATTCGCTATCTCTTCGCAGAGATGAACGCAATCCACAAACAGTAACAGAACAGGATTCAGAAGGATTCGTTATCTCTTCGCAGAGATGAACGCAATCCACAAACAGGAACAGAACAGGATTCAGAAGGATTCGTTATCTCTTCGCAGAGATGAACGCAATCCACAAACAGGACCAGGAACAGGATAACTAGCTCAGCACGGGTGTTCACGGTACGCGCAAACTACCAAAACGTGCTGGAAAACTGACTAACTGAACACAGGAAATAAACAGTTCGTGTACGTATATATCAGCAACACTGATATATCAACGTAACACAAATACAAGGAAAATAATAAACGTGCTGGTATGCATATATATTGGCAATGAACCAATATATGATGCAAAGACCAGCAAAGTATCTTTAACAAGAAACACGATCGGGGGCTAAAGCGACAGCAAGACAGGCTTAAGCTGAAGCTATGAAAACCCAAGGAAACCCTGCAGGAAGCAGATCTTTATACTGAGGTCATCCAATGGGAGCAGACATGCAGATTCCCACACAGGTGAATGATAATCAGTCACAAGCTGACAGCAGGGAAAGACAGACAAACCTATGCAGCTTGCATGGAAAGACATCAGAACTGCCTGAGCTGCAGCACTACTTCCAGCAATAGCTGCTGCAGCAGCGATCATTACAGAATAAAAGTAGAACTAAAACACATTTTAAGACTACGGACCGCAATGGATACATTTCCAAAAAGAGCGGCCATCACCCTAACTGGATAAAGAATGTCCCTAGGGGACAGTTTACACGGATGAGAAGAAATTGTAGTAGTATGGAAGATTATGAGGTACAATCAAACCTTCTGAAAAAACAGATTCATGGAGAAAGGGTATGAGGAGCACTTTTTGGAAGGGGAAATAGAAAGGGTTAGACATATAGATAGACGAGAACTAGTGCACCGGGTGAGTAATGAAGTGAATCAGGGAAACCCGCACAGTTTGGCATTTGTCACTGAATATAATAGCCAATATAAAGAATTAGAAGGTATAGTCAACAAACACTGGGAGATCTTGCTTTCTGATGTAGAATTGAGTAAAATATTACCGGCCAAACCCAGATTCATATATAGAAAGGCCCCAAACCTAAAGAACATCCTGGCCCCAAGCTGTGTGAAACCCCAAAGACAGCCCCCCAGGCTTCAAGGATGGCAGCGTCCAGGGTTTAACCCATGCAGAGACTGCAAGGGATGCAGAGAGGCCAGGGCAGGAAGGGTAACACATGTTAGGGGAAAATCCAATGGGAAAAATATAAAAATAAGGGACTTTATCACATGCAATGATAAGTTTGTTATATATGTAGCATGGTGTCCATGTGGGACACAATACGTTGGAAGAACAACTAGGCCCTTAAAAGAAAGGATAGGGGAACACCTTAGGAATATTGCTAAGGGGTTGATGAGCCATAGCTTGTTGGCCCATTTTAAAAAAAGTGGATAATAGTAACCCTTCACTCTTGACCTTTTGTGGGGTTGAAAAGGTGATCAGACCGTGGAGATGGGGGGGACATGGTGAAAGAGGTTTCACAGAGGGAAACTAAGTGGATATACCTCTTGGACACTTTAAAACCGAGAGGACATACTGCTGAAATCGATTTGGTCTGTTTTCTTGCTAATGACTAGGTGGGGGTGGTATGCCTCCAGGATTGGAATCCTAATTCTTTGAGACCATGGTGTAACTGGGCACATAATATTATTATCACTATTTTTTATGTAATAAAATATGACAGTTTATTGATTGTAAGCACTTTGGAAGTTTGAGGTTGGAAGATCACAAATAGGGGGGGGGGGGGGGTGATTTAAGAGGACACTGGACCATGTATTTAAATATTAAGGATTGGGGGAAAGGGGTATTTAGGGGAACACATTACCCAACAGGGGGCATTGTACCATCGGCACAGATTACAGGATGGAGAATCTTGGAGGCAACCCAGCCTGTAATAATGGTGGGAATGAGGGAGTAGAAATAAATGTCAATGAATGGATATGGTTAGGGTATAGAATATACTGATCTGCAGACCTCCTTTGTCTGAATTATTGCTGTAGTATAGTACTGTGATGAGATAAGAAAGGATTAGTAAGTAACATTGTTTTGTATTTAATCTGTGTGTAATTCATCCTACCAGGGAGATGACGTAGGATGGTCAATGTCAAATGGCATCCGGGAGGGCTTTGGAGCGCTTGAAATACATATAGGGACAGGCGCTGGGTGAAGAGCAAGTCTCCCATGGTTAGCACTATTTGTTTAGGGGGGCGGAGACGCACGCTGAACAGATGGTGTGCGCAGCTCCCACTAGCTAGGAAGCCATGGGAGTTAACATTTGATGACCTCATATGGGAAGGAGAGCGAGAACCCGTTTGATTGGGCGAGGCGGAAACCACCTTGGGACGCATGAAGATGCCGCCCAGTGGCCAGGAAGGTCACCTCTGGTACACGGACGGCAGCCATTGGAGAAAGGGGTACGACTTCCGGTTTAGGGAGGAACGGGCGGGGGGCGATTTTAACCAGGCGGAGGGTATTTAAAATAGATAGGCGCAGGCCGCGCATGCTTCTGAGGAGTCGCTTAGTGCGACGAGCGACGACACACACAGTGATATTTGAGAAGTGAAATTAAGTTTATTGGATTTACAGAAAGTGTGCAATAATTGTTTAAACAAAATTAGGCAGGTGCATAAATTTGGGCACCACAAAAAAGGAAATAAAATCACTACGGGTGGGACGACGAATCCGGCGAATCCACGAATCCCTCGAATATTAGGAAATATTCAAGATTCGTGGATTCGAATCCTGACGCCATTTTCCACTATACAAATCCGCCAAATCCCGACGCCGCATCGCCGCGCATCCGCCGCTTGCACTCGTCCTCCTCCGACCCCCCCCGCGCCTCCTCCGCTCGCCCCCCCTGCCCGCATAGTTACCATCTACTCACCTATCCATAGCGGAGCGCAGAGCGGCAGACCTCTCGCCGACTTCCTGGTTCCCCCTAGTGACCGGCTCTTACAATGACGTCATCAGTAAGAGCCGGTCCGGCCACTAGAGGGAACAAGGAAGTAACGAAGAGGTCTGCCGCTCTGCGCTCCACGGGAAAGGTGAGTAGATTATTATGCAGGGGTGAGCGGAGGAGGCACGAGGGGGACGGAGGGGGCCGTGGGGGGGTTGGCGGGGGAGGGGGGTTCTATCTATCTACCTACCTACCGACCTAACACTATCCCTACCTACCTACAGGCCGCTATACCTACCTACCTACCTACCTACCTACAGGCCGCTATACCTACTTACCTACAGGCCCCTATACCTACCTAAAGGCCCCCTATACCTACCTAAAGGCCCCCTATACGCACCTACCTGCCTACCTAAAGGCCCCTATACCTACCTACCTACAGGCCACTATACCTACCTACAGGCCTCAATACCTACCTACCTACCCACCTACCTACAGGCCCCCTATACATACCTACCTACCTAAAGGCACCTATACCTACCTACCTACCAGACACTATACCTACCTACCTACAGGCAACTATACCTACCTACAGGCCACTATAACTACCTACCTACCTACCGGCCACTATCCTTACCTACCTACCTACAGGCTGCTATACCTACCTACCTACCTACCTACAGGCCGCTATACCCACCTACCTAAAGGCCCCCTATATATACCTACCTACCTACAGGCCCCCTATACGTACCTACCTACCTAAAGGCACCTATACCTGCCTACCTACATACCTACCTATACTTAAGGCCCTATACCCTGCTACCTATACTGAAGGTCCCTTTACCTACCTACCTACCTAAAGGCCCCTATATCTACCTACCTACATACCTACCTATACTTAAGGCCCTATACCCTGCTACCTATACTGAAGGTCCCTTTACCTACCTACCTACCTACACTGAAGGCACATGTACCTTACTACCTATACTGAAGGCCCCTATACCTAGCTACCTACCTATACTGAAGGCACATATACCCTGCTACCTATACTGAGGGCACATATACCCTGCTACCTATACTGACGGCCCCTATACCTAGTTACCTACCAATACTGAAAGCACATGTACTGTGCTACCTATACTGAAGGCCCCTATACCTTGCTACCGATACTGAAGGCACATGAACCTTGCTACCGATACTGAAGGCCTCTATACCCTGTTACCTACCTATACTGAAGGCACATATACGCTGCTACCTATACTGAAGGCCCATATACCCTACTACCTATACTGAAGGCCCATATACCCTGCTACCTATACTGAAGGCCCATATACCCTGCTACCTATACTGAAGGCCCATATACCCTGCTACCTATACTGAAGGCCCATATACCCTGCTACCTATACTGAAGGCCCATATACCCTGCTACCTATACTGAAGGCCCATATACCCTGCTACCTATACAGAAGGCTAATATTCCCTGACACCTATACTGAAGGCCCATATACCCTGCTACCTATACTGAAGGCCCATAAACCCTGCTACCTATACTGAAGGCCCATAAACCCTGCTACCTATACTGAAGGCCCATATACCCTGCTACCTATACTGAAGGCCCATATACCCTGCTACCTATACTGAAGGCCCATATACCCTGCTACCTATACTGAAGGCCCATATACCCTGCTACCTATACAGAAGGCTAATATTCCCTGACACCTATACTGAAGGCCCATATACCCTGCTACCTATACTGAAGGCCCATAAACCCTGCTACCTATACTGAAGGCCCCTATACCTTGCCACCTATACTGAAAGCTACCAATATTGAAGGCACCCATACCTAGCTAGCTATACTGAAGGCACCTTTACCTCGCTACCTATGCCTGGGTACCTATACTGCGGGCAACTATACCACGGATCGCACAATTTTTATGTGCAGGATTCATTAGATTCGGGATTCGAAAGGTTCGAGATATTCGAGAACCTTTTTAGATTCGGATCCGGATTCGGATTCAAAGAAATTGTGGATTCGTCCCATCCCTAAAAATCACTATTTGGTAGATCCTCCTTTTGCAGAAATGACAGCCTCTAAACACTTCCTGTAGGTTCCAGTGAGAGTCTGGATTCTGGTTGAAGATATTTTGGACCATTCCTCTTTACAAAACATCTCTAGTTCATTCAGGTTTGATGGCTTCTGAGCATGGACAGCTCAGCTTTAAGGGCTGGTTCAGACGGACGTCTGCGTGGCGTCGCGTTTGGGGGCGTTGCGGCAGCTGTGCGGTAAGGCTTTCAGTAGCCTTTGCGTCGCGTTCTGATAGGGTCGCGTTTTTCCTTCCCCTGGGGGGACATTAGCCAACGCGGTTGGACCCCCCTGGAAGCAACATGTCGCTTCCAGTGGCAGTTTGAACACTAGCGAAAATCGGGACACAAATGCCGCAATCGTGCAAACGCGCGCAAAAGCTTGGTGTAAATGCTCCCATTCGCTTGAATGAGAGCGTTTACAGCGACGTTCTGAACGCTTGCGGTAAACGATCCACAAGCGTCCATCTGAACCAGCCCTAACTCACACCATAGATTTTCAATTCTATCCAGGTCTGGGGACTAAGATGGCTATTCCAGAATGTTGTACTTGTTCCTCTGCATGAATGCCTTACTGGATTTTGAGCAGTGTTCATGGTCGTTGTCTTGTTGAAAGATCCAGCCCTGGTGCAGCTTCAGCTTTGTCACCGATTCCTGGAAATTGGTCTCCAGAATCTGCTGTTACTGGGTGGAATCCATGTGTCCCTCAACTTTGGCAAGATGCCCAGTCCCTGCACTGGCCACACAGCCCACAGCATGATGGAACCACCACCATATTTTACTGTAGGTAGTAGGTGTTTTTCTTAGAATGCTGTGTTGTTTTTCCTCCATGCACAACACCCTTGTTATGCCCAAATAACTCAATTTTAGTTTTAGCAGTCCATAGCACCTTATTTGAAAATTAAGCTGGCTTGTCCAATTGTGCTTTAGCATACTTAAAATGGCTCTGTTTGTGCTGTGGGCAGAGCAAAGGCTTCCTCTGCCTATAGCATCTCCTTGTGTAAAGTGTGCCGAATGATTGAACGATGCACAGTGACTCTATCTGCAGCAAGATGATGTTGTAGGTCTTTGGTTCTGGTCTGTGGGTTGACTCTGACTGTTCTCACCATTCGTCGCATCTGTTTATACAAGATTTTTCTTTGTCTGCCACTTCGAGCCTTAAGTTAAACTGAGCCTGTGGTCTTCCATTTCCTCAATATGTTCCTAACTGTGGAAACAGACAGCTGAAATCTCGGAGACAGCTTTCTGTATCCTTCCCCTAAACCATGATGGTGAACAATCTTTGTCTTCAGGTCATTTGAGAGTTGTTTTGAGACCCCCATGTTACCACTCTTCAGAGAAATTTAAAAGAGGGAAACTTACAATTGACCCCCTTAAATACTCTTTCTTATAATTAGATTCACCTGTGTATGTAGGTCAGGGGTCACTGAGCTTACCAAGCCAATTTGAGTTCCAATAATTAGTTCTAAAGGTTTTGGAATCAATAAAATGACAACAGTGCCCAAATTTATGCACCTGCCTAATTTTATTTAAAAAAATATTTCACACTTTATGCAAATCAAACTTCATTTCACTTCTCATATATCAATGTGTGTGTCTCCTGTATGATATCTTTAACTGACATTTTTTATCGTAACAACCAACAGTTTGTACAGGAAAATCATGATGATTAACAACGTTGCCCAAACATTCACATCCCACTGTACCTTGGGCTTCCTCCAGCCCCCTCTGCACTGACTGCTCCCACACATCTTTATCCGCTTCCTCTTTCTTTGGTAGAGCCCCATTAGCTTGGCCAGTCAGAGCACACTGGGCATGCCCGGCTGCGTGCGCACATCCCGCCGTACTACCATGGACGGGAGCACGCTGCGCCTGCGCAGAATGCTCCCAGCTGCAGGAGCAAGACATGGGTGCGCGCATGAGCCGACTGCCCCTATTGACCAAACTTATGGGGCTTCTATCGGGAGGAGCGGGGGAAGACAGTGTGGTAACAATCGGTGCCAAGGGGCTGGAGGAAGCCCCAGGTATGTGTAAAACTTTTATATTTATTCATCTCAGGTACACTTAAGCTCAGGAACCACCCATTCACACTGTAATGTGTGCAGCAGTAGATTGCTAATGACAGTTTTTTTTTCTCATATGTTGCTATGTGATGCTAATGCTCCATACTAGAATAAGTAAAGATATGTGCACAATTACTGTCACCAACAGGGATCTATGATGAGTCTATACATTAATGGGCTGGGTGTATACATTTAGCTATACTATGGAGCTCTGGTTCCTGTTTACTTTGATGAGTATTCAGGAAGCCCTCAGCAACTATTATCGGTTACTGGATCATTCAGGTACAGTTGGCTATTTACAGTTTGTATACATGTTGGAGGAAGGTGGGTGGATTTCTATTTTTTTTTTTAAACCAGAAAATATGTTTTGTTGTAAACTGTGAGCCTCATCATAAATAAAACCTGACAAGGGAACCAGTAATAGTACAGCATACTCAGTCATTACCTATAGTACAACAATGGAATTTATTGGTCAACAAAACATTCATGTAAAATAGGTGCAAAAGATATGTTGAGATGTGCATTAGGTCTAAACGTATGCTCATGCATCCAGTGCAACATGTAACATACGGGGTATAACCATTTATCTACAGTTTAAAATAGGTAGGTTGCTGCTCCGGGTACTTCAGAAATATAGGCTATGCACACCAGGGGATGGACTGGACTAGAGGCTTATGGGGAAATGGGATTGGTCTCTCCATCTATCCCATATCAGTTGAAATTGTTTTACTTCACACCTATGCGTTTATACCAACTTTTTAAATGGGAGGCCATTGTCTATGCATTTTTTTCCAGCTCGTCACTATCGGAATATCAAGTGAAAGTCATTTAAGGGCAATCTCTTGCCTTGCTGCAAAAAGTGTTTAACTGATAAACGTTTTAGCACTTGGATGTATTACCTCATCCTGTATTACTCCAGGAACACTTATAAATGGGTCTAGGGTCACCGGATGGCTCATCTTGTCATGTAGAAAGTTAAATATTTGTAATCAGAAAGCAGCCAATGGAGGACATTCCCACCTCGAGTGGTAGAAGGTAGGAGCATTTATCCCACATTTAGGGCACTGATCACTGGCATCTGGTTTGTATTTAGCTACTCTAGCTGGGGTGAAGTAGGCCTGATGTATAATACACAGTTGGGTTGTCCTGTCTTTAACACATAGACACTTTATGGACAGACTCCAGGGCATCATCCCAATACTCGTCATTTAGCGGTATGCTTGCTTCCTCCCACCTTGATTTAGAACCCTGGGTATGGTCAAACTGCCCTGGCATCAATAAGTTCCTTGTATAAGTTCCCTATGAGGTGTTTCTCTGGACCTTGTTGTATCATAGAAAGAAGTGGATGCGCCATGATGATAATACCTTTGACATTAAATTGTCCATGAAATACAGCCAGTTGCATGTAGCGAAAGTCGTACTGGAGCAGTGCAGAAAATTGCATGCCTAGTTTGTCAAATGTTTAAAGTTTTCTATGCTCTACAATTTAATCTTAAGAACATTACTCCTGAACGCTGCCAAGGGCGATTGCCAGGGATCGTACCAATATTGGGCACTAGGGTATTCTGCCAGAGGGAAGTGTTGGTCAAAGCTTTGGAGGGTATATAAACTACATGCCTGTGTCCACATTAGTTGGGCTTGTGCCAGTATAGCGTTGGCTGCTTTGGAGGTGAGGATGCTGCATCTAAGGAGATTGAGGGCAACACTTACCTGGTGTGGGTCCAAATTGCATATCAGGACTTGAGAATTGTACAGATTATCTAACGAGAACCATGTTGCGATGTGCTGCAGTTGAGCTGCCAAGTATTAGTATTGGATGGACGGTAGTGCCAGGCCACCCATTCCATTAGGGTTGGTAAGGAAGGAGTGCTTAACACATGCTCACTAGTATAGCGCTCAACATCTACCAGTGCTAAAACACTAATAACCATACGTCCAGAATAGTGCTTCAGAAACAAATAGCATAACAGATCTTATATCTCTCAGGGACAGTTCTCAGTCATTAAACTCATAGAGTGCCCTTGTCCAGGCTTGCAGTTGTCAGGTAAAATAAAATACTCTCACCAGATCCGGTGGCTGATTGATTACGATCAGCAAATAGCGTTCTAATGATGCAGTTAAATAAGAAACACCGAGAGCCCAATATAGTGTAGTATGTATTGGAAACCGTGGATAAATGTAAGTGTGAGATGAATATAATCACAAACATGGGTTACCTCTTAGGCAACCACTGTAGATGCAGGTGAGGAGATTAGACCTGTCCTCACTTAGGATTAAGATGTCGCTCTCTGTAGATTAGAAAAGTAGGGGTAGGTCACCCCTCCACCAGGGGTGGACACAGTATTACCGTAAGAGAACAGCGGCGCCAGCAAGATAAAAGGTAATAACAATTTTAAAATTTGCTGGGAGGCAGTGGTGGACTTACCTCCGGAAAGCAGACTCAAAATTAAACAAATAAATGTATTATTGGTACCCCAAAAGATGCAATGCATTTCACAGGCGCAGCCCGCTTCATCAGGCAATAAGATAGGGGACAAACTGTGGACAAAGGCAAGACGTTGCTGTAACGAGCCACATAAAATTAACTAAGTATGTAGTATCATGCAAATTGTATGCAACATTTTCACAATATAAACACTGGATATAAGGTTGCTCAATTAAAACAAGGTTGAGAGACAGTAGCATCATACAATCCACAAAAAAGTAATTGCATCTTGTTGCCTAAGGAAAAATTCAATTTTGTGTAGGAGGCAAGAAAGTGCAGAGTGCTAACTATGTAGTGCAAAATATTGCTAATAATAAGGTGCCGTAGTGTAGCAGCACAAGATGAGTGACCGCAGAAAAATAATCGTAAAGTACAGCAGTATACGGCAGATATAAGTAAAAATGCATTGCATAAAAGTATGTAGTATCATGCAAATTGTATGCAACATTTTCACAATATAAACACTGGATATGAGGTTGCACAATTGAAACAAGGTTGGCAGACCCTAGCGGTATAAAATCCACAAAAAAGTCATTGCATCTTGTAGCCTAAGGGAAAATTCAATTTTATGCAGGAGGCAAGAAAGTGCAGAGTGCTAACTATGTAGTGCGAAATATTGCTAATAATAAGGTGCTGTAGTGTGGCAGCACAAACTGAGTGACCGCAGAAAAAATAATCGTAGAGTGCAGCAGTATACGGCACATACCCTCTTTCCCCGAAATGAAGACATCCCCTGAAGGTAAGCCCTAGCAGGAATTTTGAGCATACTTAAAACATAAGCCCTACCCTGAAAGTAAGCCCTAGTGGCAGTAAGGGAGAAAAATATGGAAACTTGTGTTATTACTGGAGCCCATAGTCTTGCAGGCAAGTAGACACAGGACACAGGAGGACTGGGGATAGAGGAGGACACAGGTACGGAGAGTGTTTATATTGTGAAAATGTTGCATACAATTTGCATGATACTACATACTTTTATGCAATGCATTTTTACTTATATCTGCCCTATACTGCTGCACTTTAAGATTATTTTTCTGCGGTCACTCATTTTGTGCTGCTACACTATGGCACCTTATTATTAGCAATATTTTGCACTACATAGTTAGCACTCTGCACTTTCTTGCCTCCTGCACAGAGCCAGATTAAGACCATGCAGGGCCCCAAGCAGAATAATACATTTAGCCCCCCCCCCCCCACACACACACACACAGTTGAAAGGATGTTTCCCCAGCATACAGCATCTCACAGTAGTGAGTGCACCGCTCACTTTTTTGTAAATATTCTATTTCATCATTTCATGGAACAGACAGCACTGAAGATATGACTGTAATGATCTGCTCAGCTGTCTGCACAGACAGACAGCTGTTTGACGATTCCTTAAGTCTGAGGGCTGCAGGTCTCTGGAAAAGAGACCTGTCTTTACTTTGCAAGTTTCAGACTTGCTCTGCTACTGAGGAATTTGCATATACTTGTCATGCAAATTGGTTAGCTGCCTCCTTTGAAGGCTTGCAGTATAAATACCATGTTCTCCCAGGATCCTTTGCTGGTCATGATGATTTGTTCCTGCTAACACCTGGAGTGTCAGCCTTTGCTATCGGTTGCTAAAGATTATTTTAGAGTAATTCCTGTGGACTGCACTAGGCATCCCTTCTAGTGCAGTCAGGTTGTATTATTTATATTGCCTTGTTCTCCCTCTCTGTCTCGATTGCCTTGTCGCCAGCGGCGGTCGACAGGGAATCGTTCTGTCTGGGAGTGTAGGCCAGAGCTGCGGTTGCTACTGGCATCTCCATCTGTCTGGATTGCATTAGCCCTAGTGGTAGTGGCAGTGCTTCCTTCTGTATTCTGCTTTAGGGGTGCTAACCAGAGCAGCGGTTGCTACTGGTAGTTTGTTTGGATCGCATTCACTCTAGCGGTAGCAGCGGTGGTTCCTTCTGAATTCTGTCTGGGAGTGTAGGCCAGAGCTGCAGTTGCTGCTGGCTGCTCCTTCTCTCTGTCTTGTCTTGTACGAACGCTTGCTGTAGGCTCGGTGAGGTAACCGTTCGCGTTCTCTATTTTCGTGTTTGTGTACTTTGGTTAGTTAGGGTGGCATGCTTATCATTGGGCGCCTATCGCGCGGTGATCGTGCTTAAACGTGCTCGCTGTTGCGAATGAGTGCGATGTTCGCGTTTAGTTAGCGTTTGTTATTTTCCTTGTTGTTCTATTGTTGCTTGCTGTGCCTTTTGCTAACTCTTGTGTTCTGTCCTGCTCGGTCTTCTGTCGCTTTTGGCAATCGCCACTCTTGCGATTGCGTTCATACTTTGTCTCTGATGATGTGTGTTCACCGTCGCTGGGTGGCGACTAGATTGGTGGACACACATTCATTCTGTCTCTGTGCTCTCTCTCTTTAAGGGCTATCTTGCCCTGCATTGCTTGTACTCGTGCAATTCCCATCTGGCATCTGTGGCAGTACAAAGGCTGTGTCCGTCTGTACTTCACAGCTCCATCTGCCGGTGGGAATCTCTCTCTACAGGTGCATTGCACCATAGCTGGGTTCTGTATAATTACACGCTTGTGCAGGATTTCCGTAGTGTCGGCGCGCGTTATGTGCGCTGACCACGGAAATAATTCCCCAAACATTACAATGACGCTGTGATACTCTGTAGAGCAGTCAGTGTACAGCTTTTCTAACAGTGTAAGGTTATTTGCTGTGCAATAACATCAACACACAGCCATTAAAGAACAACTGTAGCGAGAGGTATGTGGAGGCTACCATATTTATTTACTTTTATGCCATACCAGTTTCCTGGCTATCCTGTTGATCCTCTGCCTCGAATATATTTAGCCACACTCCCTGAACAAGCATGCAGCAGATCAGGTGACATTATTGTCAGACCTGGCATTAGCTGCATGCTTGTTTCTGGTGTGATTCAGGAAACTGGTATTGTTTAAAAGGAAATAAATATGGCAGCCTCCACATACTTCCTACTACAGTTTTCCTTGAATGTCTAAGCCACTGGCAACAAAAGTGAATACAGCAAGAAACCAGAGATAAAGGAACTTGACAAATTAAAAAAGATTTGACACATACCTGGGCTTCCTCCAGCCTCATCAGCATGGATCACTCCCATGCCGCCATCCTCCGCTGCCTCTATCGCCGGTACCGGGGTCCCGTCACTTCCACAGGACGCGGCCGGTTGTATGCATTCACAGGGGCTCCCTCCATCTCGCCAGCGCCTGCCTTACGCATGTGCCTGCGCAGTACGGAGGGAGTGCACTGTGCGTGCGTCAACTGGCCCTGATTGGCTGAGGGGATAGAGGCAGCAGAGGACAGTGGTGTGGAAGCGATCCATGCTGATGGGGCTGGAGGAAGCCCCAGGCATGTATAAAATATTTTTTCATTGATCTCTGGTTCTCTTTAAGATAAACTTCATGATTGTTTACACTGAAAATGTGATGATCCCTTGTACTTCTTTAGTGTTGCCTAAGCCTGCCACGTGGCAAATGTGACTGTAATGTTTTGTACACACCATGCAATTTCCCATTAGATAGATGAGTTAAATCAATTATCTGAAAAGTCCAAATGGATTTCCAATAATTTTTCTGATCATTTTCTAAACACTTCTATACAAAATTGATCAGAAAAACGATTGGAAATCAGAATCGGATCACGATCGGATCTGTCAGAAATAATCCATTTGACCTATCTATCTGAGGGAAATTGCATGGTGTGTACCGGGCATTCGAGTTGTGAGGATCTCGTAAAGCAATATTGGAGTTTACTCACTGCAAGACCAAATTAGTCAGTTTTGCTCCCCCATTCTCACTAGTCATACACAGGTCAATAATGCCTCAATATGTCTAGCCAATTGATTATTATTCCATTTAATTGTTTAGTGATCAACCTCTATCACAGCAAGTTTAATTCTGATAGGCTTCAGCAGAACTGTATCAAGCTTCAATCAAACTGCAAGTGCTGTACACAGTGATGTGCAGAGCAAAGTTATAGACCACCACTCCAGTCCTGCCCCCATACTACAGAGATTGATAAACAGCACAATATCGCTTAAAAGCTAATCGATTGGATATGTATGAGCAATTGATTACTGGAAGATTCAATCAGTGTTCAAAATCGATGTGTGCATAGCCAGATTTAGATATTTTTGGGCCAACTAGGGTGATAAAATTAAGGTCAAGTTCAGCAATGACAGGAACCAACTGTAACATCAAATGTAACATCACCAGCAGAACTCTTATCTCTGTAGTGGAGCACTGCTGCAGAGATCTAAAGACTGAAAGAGTTGAACAGAGACAATAAACAGAACAGAGACAGACAATAAATCTTTATGTGCGTCTTATGTGGGAGATAAAATTAAGGCTAATAAGTTCAGCAAAGAACGGAACTAAATGTAAAAATTACGAACATAAGTCATAGGCTTTTGAGAAAATTATGATGCTACTATGAAAAAAAGTTTAACTACAGATGTTTTTGCCACATCAAGTTTCTCTAGTTAAGCTAGTAAGCGGCTCCTGTATGAAGAGATCACATTCCAGCACCCAGCCCGTGGCTGACAGTTCAGAGCTAAGGGTGGTGGTGGGGGGGGGTTACTCTGTGTGTGCCTGCTTCTTATCTTTGTAGTAGAGAATTACTGCAGAGATCTTGTTTTTAAAGACTGAAAGAGTTCCTAAAAGACTACGTGAACAGAGGCAAGACATCTTTATGGGGCCCTTTTGATCTCCTGGGGCCCATAAGCAGTTGATTAGTTTGCCTGGTTGAAGATCCGGCTCTGCTCCTACACAAAATTGAATTTTTCCTTAGGCAACAAGATGCAATGATTTTTTGTGTGGATTTTATGACGCTACGGTCTGTCAACCTTGTTTTAATTGTGCAATCTTATATCCAGTGTTTATATTGTGAAAATGTTGCATACAATTTGCATGATACTACATACTTAGTTAATTTTATGTGGCTTGCTACAGCAACGTCTTTTGTCTTTGTCCACAGTTTGTCCCCTATCTTATTGCCTGCGAAACGCATTGCATCTTTTGGGGTACCAATAATACATTATTTGTTTAATTCAGACAGTATTTTGAGTCTGCTTTCCGGAGGTAAGTCCACCACTGCCTCCCAGAAAATTTTAAAATGATTACCTTTTATCCTGCTGGCGCCTCTGTTCTCTTACGATAATGATGCAGTTAGTCCCCACGATCTCTTGTGCTTGTTCCTGCCAGCAGCTCAAAAACAACCAGAGGGAGCAGACATAGCGTGAACCAGTTTTAGATGTGAATGATATCCTTATTCTTTCCCCAACAAGCACGGTGTACACACTGTGTTAATCACACACCCTGGTGAATATAAGCATATCTCCATGCTCACCAGATTCCTAGGCTGACCTAGCAGGAGACCAGCAAATGCAAAAAGGATACCATTCACATCCAAAACTGGTTCACGCTATGTCTGCTCCCTCTGTTTGTTTTTGAGCTGCTGGCAGGAACAAGCACAAGAGATTGTGGGGGCTAACTGCATCATTAGAACGCTATTTGCTGATCGTAATCAATCAACCACTGGATCTGGTGAGAGTATTTTATTTTACCTGACAACTGCAAGCCTGGACAAGGGCACTCTATAAGTTTAATGACTGAGAACTGTCACTGAGAGATATAAGAACTGTTATGCTATTGGTTTCTGAAGCACTATTCTGGACGTATGGTTATTAGTGTTTTAGCACTGGTAGATGTTGAGCGCTATACTGACTTCAATATACAACTTTTGAGGGTGAAGATACCCACCCACAGTGTAGCGAACCATTCTAGCAGTGTGATTCATTGTGATCTTTAGCAGCATTTCTTTAGAGGAGCGCACGTAGCACTATAGTGTTTTTTACATGCTCACTAGTAGTTCCATATACAGTATAAGCAATCAGAAAGGAGCCTAGGTGTCTGAAAAGGGAAGGAGGAACATAAAGGTTATCTTATCTTTGCAGTAAGCTGTAAATAAGCCTATGCTCACTGTCTATACCTTGTACACACGGTTGACAATAATTGCCTGAGATGACTGAGTGCTGCTGTCTCGTTGGAGAATTTCTGTTGAAATCTATTAAATTCCAGTTTGCTGTGTGCTGTAGGTATTGGTTACTATGCAATCAAATTCAAATTGGAAAGGAATTGATCTGCTTGGCATATCAAACCATAATCAACCCTTTGTTGCGGTAGTTAAAGGGTGGATTCACAAAGTGTATCTTATACATTTTTCACAACTTACTTATTCAGCAACTCAGCTTTAAGGAGAGATAATTTTAATAAAAGCACAGTTTATTTACAGAAGATATTTTGATTGATTCCAAAAATAACTTTTCAGCACCTAACGGTTAAAGTATTAACACGTAGGTGAAAAAGCAATGTCAAATTTATTTTAAGTATTTTTTTTCCTTACTGGAGGATCAAAAGATATTTTATTGATCCAATTGTAAAATGCTTACAAGTTAATTTAGAGAATATGTAAATTATTTCCTAGGAGAAAACTCAGGAGAAAATGTTAATTACATATGGGCCAAAAGGAGAGAGAAACCATGAGATAAACAGATAAGGGTCCATGATTCAAAGTAAATATTTTGTAAACCATGCCCTATGAAATTAATAAATTGTATTCCACTTTTGTTAATCGAGTTTACTGCATACATAGCCACTTCAGTGCCATTAAATTACCGAGATGCAACCTCAATGATAATTGAAGCACAACTTTAATGGAGGCTACAGAATAGCACACAATTAAAAGGGACCATGAACGTTAGGTTCTAAGAATGGAAAGTGTGCGTTTCTGTCTTGGAATCTGTTAGCATATAAAGTTTACTCCAGGTGTCACTTTGAAACTGCATCTTGTTGATTCTTTATTGCCATTTTATTAAAAGAAAGCAGGACACCACCTTATGTCCTGATGAAATCCCTGCTAATTATGTGCTAATGCAATTAGCAGGTTACAATACATGCATTGCGACCTTCATGCCAGGGGTCTAAACCACATGTGTAGCATCAAGACTAAATCACTTTGAGAAAAAAAAAAGGCAAAACAATAAATGAAGTTGAAATAAAAGTAAAATGTCAGGAGAAATGTGAAGACAATTTGGCACCAGGGGCTTGATTCACAAAGCGGTGCTAGCCCAGTTAGAGACTTTAGGCATGATAACCATTGCACCACGCTGGTGAAAAGCCAGTTTAGGCGTGATAAGTTTAGGTGTGATAAGTTTAGGTGTGATAAGTTTAAGCATGATAAGTTTAGATAAGTTTATATCGCTTGCAAAGTCCCGCACGCAAAGCAGCGCCATTAAACTTTATGCAAAGTGCACCAGACTTTGCTAGCGCAACACTTTTGATCAGCTGTGCACTGCGGTGCTAACCCAGTTGGTGCCTAAACTTATCATGCCTAAACTTATCACGCCTAAAGTTATCATGCCTAAACTTATCACACCTAAACTTATCACACCTAAACTTATCATGCCTAAACTGAGTTTAGGCATGATAAAGGGCTTTTCACCAGCGTGCTAACTATTAGCACCGCTTTGTGAATCAGGCCCCTTGTGTTGTACGGTAATGTAGACTGGTGTGTACTTCATCCAGATGGGATGTCTGTACTCTAAGACCTTGAGAATAATGAAATGCTCCTGAGTAATGTTTCAGGAGTAAAATGTATCCTTATCTTCCAACGAAATGCAGCAACATAGAGTGAGAGCAATACTGTGGTGGTGGAATTAGCAACCGAGCAGTGGGTTAACAGCTGAACAGAAAGTACATACCCTACCTGGAAACAGCTAGAAATGTCATGTGAGACGCTATCAAGTTTAGGAATCAGCGATCTGTGTACTATTTAAAGCACACTGCTTTTTCAGTGCACATTATTCAAATCCATCTTCTGCTTTCTAGTGGGGAAAAAATATATGAATAGCATTGCACTATGAATTTTACAGTGTTCAAATGCCTTTTATCTGAGTGGAGGGACACGAGAAATCCATATAGAGTTTTCTGCAGCTGCCTTTGCCTTGAGGGTGCAGAACATTTTCAAAGGTGCTGGGATACAACTGATAGATAAAAAAAAAAAAAAGTTTTACTAAACAGCACATCTTGAAATGGTTTTATTATTTATTTTCTAATTTCTTTATGTTCTTGGTGATGCAGTGAGAATATTAGGCAGGATATTGGTTATGCATGGATGTATTCTATATAATTTGCTGAGAAATGAGAAAGACTGTACACAAACACCACCTCTTCTGCATGGAGACCTCAAACAGAAAGTTGCTGGTCTTTGTTTTTTGTTTGAATGTTTAATAAATAATCCCTCTTCTAAACATATCCTTGCTTGCTGCTAAAATCGTTTGGATGTGACTTAAAATCTGACTCGCCTGGACTGTCTGTATTTAACTTGTGTCTCAGTTCTGTGTTGGCTGATAACCTGTTTGTGCCTGTGTATGTTCTGTTTTCATTACTGATACCTGCATAATGTAGAGTGCCAATTGGAGGTCCGAGGGCAAGTAGGAATAGTTAACACTGAACTCTGAAAATCCTATAATCTAGTTTGATCAACATACTGCAGATGGGACAACCTTTACCTGCTACCTTTTGGTGTCTTGTCTTGGCACCAATAAAATAGTTGGGGACTAATTTCACCCAGGTGGCCCATAGCTGGGTGACAGATAATGCCAGTTTCTTCTTTGTGAAGTTGCATTACTCTGACCTGGATCAGACAATATTCTAAAGCATAGTATCTGAGTATCATTTTCTGTCTACGAAGAATCTAATGGAGAGAACAGTGTCTTCTTTGTATTTAATACTGAACTTCAGGAACATATTGCACACATTACAAATTGCTATTTAATCTAGTTTTGCTTTCAGTACAACCAGGGCCGGATTTGTACTTTTTACCGCCCTAGGCCAGCAATCAACAAACCGCCCCCCCCCTTCCCTCACCACCACCACGTGTGTACACGGAAACACAATATTATATCCCTGATTGTAAGCTCCACTGAGGACAGTCAGTGACATGCCTGTAAAGTGCTGCAGAAGATGCCACTGCTATATAAATACATAAAAATAATTTGATAGGACATTAGACTATGACAGGGATTAGATTGTGAGCTCCTCTGAGGACAGTCAATGATATTACTATGTACTTTGTAATGTGCTGCAGAAGATGCCAGTGCTACATAAATACATAATAACAATATGGTAGGACATTACACTATGACCATGGTAGGATTAGATTTTAAGCACATCTGAGGACATTTAGTGACTTGACTATGTACTCTGTAAAGTGCTTCAGTAAATATCTGTGCTATATAAATACATAATAATAATATGGTAGGACATTAGCCTATGACTATGGTAGGATTAGATTGTGAGTTCCTCTGAGGACAGTCGATGACATGACTATGTACTCTGTAAAGTGCTGCAGGAGATGGCAGTGGGGGGGGGGAGAGAGGAGAGGGGGGGAGAGAGAAGAGGGGGAGAGAGAGAATGAGAGGGGGGAGAGAGGGGGGAGAGAGAGAGAGGGGGGGAGAGAGAGGGGAGGAGAGAGAGAGAGGGGGGGGGGAGAGAGAGAGGAGAGAGAGAGGGGGGGGAGAGAGAGAGGAGAGAGAGGGGGGAGAGAGAGAGGGGGGGAAGAGAGAGAGGGGGGGAAGGGAGGGAGAGAGAGAGAGAGAGAGGAGAGAAGGGGGGAGAGGGAGGGGGGAGAGAGAGAGGGGAGGGAGAGAGAGAGAGGAGAGGGGGAGAGAGAGAGGGAGAGAGGGAGAGAGAGAGAGGAGGAGGGAGAGAGAGAGAGGAGGGGGGAGCGAGAGAGGGGGGAGAGAGAGGGGGGGGGTGAGAGAGAGGACGGGGGGAGCGAGAGAGAGAGAGAGGGGAGAGAGAGAGGGGGGAGAGAGAGAGAGGGGGGGGGGGAGAGAGAGGAGGGGGGAGAGAGAGAGGAGGAAAGGATAGATCATAGAGGGCACATGATGAGGGATTAAGACAGACAGGGAACAAGATGAGGAAGAGGGTAGGAAAAAGGACAGAAATAGACCTCAAGATGAGAGAACAAGGGAGGGGGAATGAGATAGGAAGAAAAGTGAAAAGAGTGGAGGAGGGAAGAAGATGTTACACATGTGGAGTTACCGGGAATGGGTAATAAATCAGGCAAGCTAAGACAAAACATTCAGCAGCATCTGGAAAGTCAGCTTATCTAAACAGCTACTGGACTCCGTTACAGGTCAGTGTGAAAGGAGGACTTCTGACACATACCCCATGTCAACAATGACGTTTGGCAGCACCTTGAACTGCAGGGTTGAGCGGCAGTACGGACAGTGTATGTGGGCTAATTAAAACAAAGGCAGACAGGACCAGGCTTCCCCTTGGGTGATCCCGACGCCAGTGCCCAGGGGCGCCTCTAGCCATGTTGTCACTCCAGGCGAGAATATCTGTGGCGCCCCCCCACCCCCATGGCGCCCTTCCATGAAAATTATCGTAATGCGGCAACGTTTCATCAGAAAATTCGCAATGCCGGCAATGTTTTACCAGAAAATACACGTAATGTAAGGCTGCAGAAGTGAACTGATGCAGCGTCTATTTGACACTGCAAGCCTGTTCACCACCTGGGGACACAACATCTGGCAGGGGTGACTGCGGTCCCCCCTGCACAGCACTCATGCCCGCCTGGTCGGCCTGGCACCCTCTACAATGGGTCAGAAGGAGGCACAAAGGGGGGCAGAAGGAGTCACAGGGGGGACTAAAGGAGGCACATGGGGACAGAATGAGGCACATGGGGACAGAGGAAGGTGCAGGGGACAGAGGTGGCACATGGGGACTGAGGAGGCACATGGAGACAGAAGGAGGCACAAAGGGATACAGAAGGAGGCACAGGAGGACAGAAGGAGGCAGAGTGGGACTAAAGGAGGAACCGGGGGGTAGAGGTAGCACAAGGGGACAAATAAAGGCAAAGGGGACATAAGGAGGCACAGGGGGACAGAAGGAGGCACAAAGGGCACAGAAAGAGGCATAGATGGCACAAAAGAGGAAAGAAGGATGCACAAAGCACAGAGGTGTCAGCTGCCTGCAACTTACGCTAAGTAGATTCAGCAGAAGCAAGTACTAGAACAGCCACAGGGGTGTGGCTTAATCTTGGGTGGGGCTTAATTTGGGGGTGGGGCTTAATTCTGCAACATAGCGCCCCCCAGGATCAATGGCACTCCAGGCAATGGCCTGTACTGCCTATGCCTAGAGGCGCCCCTGCCAGTGCCACCCCCTTCTCCCATTCCCCTCCATCCTGTACCTTCTTCAGTGTCTCCGGAGTCCTCTCCACGAGCTTCCCCATCACATCCAGCAACCAGAAACCCCGCCTGCAGTTACTCACCACCAATCAGTTCCCAGCACCAGCCATCCACCAATCTCTGCACAGCTTTGGCACTTCCTCATGCTGCCTCCTCAGTAGTGATTGGCTGAGACTGAATATGGGGGCGGGGGGCGGAAGGACTACCAGTGACTGACAGCGGGCAGGTCTGCAATGATGTGGATACTGCTCCTGTCACAAAAGTAATTCTGTCCCCGTTTTAAGCTGCCAGCGCCGCTTCTGCACACACAGACATGCTACTGTGTGCACTGCAAAGCACGGGGTGGGGGCGGCGGGAGGCTGCGGACAACATGGCCATTAATGTGGGGCTGGCAACAAGCTGGCAGCTGTTGGAACACTGCCTGCTTGTTAACCCGCCCCTCCCTAAGCTCCGCCCTAGTCCCATGCCTCGGTGGCCTGCCCACAAATCCGGCCCTGAGTACAACTTATTACATGTATTTTTAAATACTGCTTGCATAATTACATGATTCTGTCTTAATTTCAGCGTCATAAAAGTTAAATATCGGCTTTTTGGACAGCAGAGAGACGGAAACACTATCAAACAGCCAAGTGTAATAAATCTCTGATGGTTGCTATGGGCAACAACACTACACCTTCGTTCGGCACCATATCACAGGAAGTGTGATAACTCGACACTCATCACAGCAACAGCATAGGAGATAGAACTTCTTAGACGTCGTCAAAATTTCAGGAGTTTATTCAGTAAACAGATATACAGATGCTTATCTCTACATGTCCGTTACACCTCAGCAAAGCAATTGGTCTGAAGTAAGTCCTCTTTGCGTTACAGGCTCTTGGTCCATTCCTATTAAATGGTAACGAGGCTTTCTCTTATGTTACATCTATATTACGTTGCACTTAGACCTATATACAGCATACAGTTATATAAGATGACAAGACATTACAAAAAGAGTAGAGAGTGGAAGTCATCAGCCAGAAGTCAGAAGCAAGCAGCCCCCCCCCCCCCCCCCCCCCCGGGAGCTCGTTAGCTCTTCTTATACTCAACTCTAAAGAGTTAAATGTGACATCATCTGAGCAGGGACGGATCAATACCTCATCGCCTGCTATTGGCTGACAACACTCCATGATATCATGAGAAGTACCGTCTTTGCTGCGCATGCCTTGGAAAATTAAATTTTCCAAGAAACTGTCACCTTGTTCTGAGGAGGCTATTGTTTAAATGTACTTTTGAGAATATTTTCATAACAAAGGCTCATATTTATGTTGTTCGTCACCAGCTGGTCTGGCCTCTGCACTGGATATCTCTGATACAGCCTTAGGAGTTCTAGTACAATGTTCTACTGAAAATCAGAACTACCTTTATCTCTAAGAGAAATTCTCCTTAACCCCCCTGGCAGTTTGGCAAAATCCGCCAGGGGGCAGCAAATACGGGTTTTTTTTTTTTTTTCATGTAGTGAGACGAGGTCTCGCTACATGATAGCCGCTCAGCGGCATCCCCCCAGCCCCTCCGATCGCCGGCGGCGATCGGAGATCAGGAGATCCCGTTCAAAGAACGGGATCTCCTGGAGGGCTTCCCCCGTCGCCATGGCGACGGGGCAGGATGACGTCATCGACGTCGTGACGTCAAAGGGGACTCCGATCCACCCCACGGCGCTGCCTGGCACTGATTGGCCAGGCAGCGCACGGGGTCTGGGGGGGGGCGGCTGCGGCGGCGCGTATAGCGGCGGACCGGCGGGTAGCGGCGGCGATCGGGCACTGCACGCAGCTAGCAAAGTGCTAGCTGCGTGCAGCAAAAAAAAATAATAATGCAAATCGGCCCAGCGGGGCCTGAGCGGTGCCTCCCGGCAGCATAGCCCGTGCTCAGCACGGGCTTACCGCCAGGGAGGTTAAAGAGCGATTCTGCACATCAAGTCTTTTAACTAACTCAGTTAAAGTAACTGAGGCCTACGAATTCAAGCATATAATACTTAAATTCTAACAGTCCCCCCTGAAAAGGCTTGATCTGCAGATCCCTTCTTCTGGTTCAGACAGTACCCATGATTCTTTTCTTTATGTTTCACCTTTCGATGCTCGTGCTCACACACTTTCTCTGCTCTAGGTGGTTATCCCTGGGTGAGAGAGCAAGACCTCTTGGCCTCATTTTTAACCAGGTACTCTAGGGATGCCCTACTTCTAGGTCCCTATTGACCAAACTTTCCACATTTGTGTCACATGCGTATCCCTTACAAACTTGCATGTGCATGGAAAAGTGAAACTTGTTTGTCTGTTAAGCAACGGAGCAGTGCCAGGTGTCTTCTAAAAAAAGCCGTTAAACAATCAGCTTCATCCTAATAGGTACTGCGGAAAGCTAGACACCTAACCTTGTATAGCTTGGAAATATTGGCTTATGAGATTATCTGACACCAATCTCTTAACCATGTTAATTTGCTTGATTACGATCAGTGGGTGTAGAAAGAAATTTTGAACTGCTGAGGCCCAGTCCGAGTGTCCCTGGAACATCGCCAGAAACCTTCCCCACAGGTCAGACTGGAACTCACCTGATTATGTGTTTAACCTTTTTCAGATCCCCTTGATCACGGTGAAATATCAGCTCAGTTTAGTGTTCTGTTTAACTGTTGTAACAAAGTGTGGTCTTGTGTCAAAACCTGTACCCATTTGTCCCATGGCGTTCTATCTCTCAGGATAGGCACTTCCTGTGGAGCTTTGAACTTTAGAGTTCTCTTAACCATTTGAGGAATAACGTAGTCAAACCTTGATGACTTGATCCATATGGGATCTCCGCTCACACAATAAGTTCCCCTTGGAAGATCAACCTTGTCGGAACAATTATGAAAATGTACCATAAATGTGTCAGTAGACATCATGTTTAAAAAACCAAACTTTTCCTTCAGCCACCGGAAATATTGGTTTGGATTTAGGATGGATCTTTTGAATGGCAGCTTGCTTCCTCACTAAATCTGACTTCCCCCGGCAAACACAGGTATTTCTCTGAGAATTGCCAGCATAACGACAAATCTACTTGTTTCACCACCCCGTCTAGCACCAAAAAGTGTTGACCCCTCAGGTCATGGTGTAAGACGTGTGGAAGAAACTGGTGTCCCCATTGATACTACTGGAAAAACTACCTGGGTTTTTCCATCGGTAGGAACTAAGGAAGTAGCGGTGCATAAAGAATTGTCGCACCCCTTCCACTTGTTTACCTAGACATTTTGGTGCCTCCATGCAAAAGATCCTTCCCCAGGAAAATCGATAAATCTCTCCTTGTCAAGTCTCAGTTGTAAAGGAGTTTTACCTTTTGATAAGGCTTGAGCCATTATCTTAAAATCCGCTGTTAACTCGGTCTGCATAGACAGGCATGCTGTTTCCCATGCATGACCCCTAGCATGTGCAATAATCTTCTGAATAATTATTTGAATGTGCCTTTGAGTGTACCCCTGAACTTTATATGTGTTGTGCGTTAACTGTTCCAAAATCAAGTTCAGATTATGTTGGGTACCCACATTCTGTTGTCCCAATGTGCCTAATTGTTGAATGACCTCTGTCATACCTTCTATGTCTACACTATTTGCTACCCCCATTCCAGCGCCCATGCCTCCCAAGATTGTATCTGCTAAATCCTGGGACCTTCTTCTGGCTACACTATTCCCTGTGGAATGTGCCCATGACATAAAAGCCTGTACCAGGGTAGCAATGACAGTGCTGCAGTTAGGGTAGATATTATATACTACCCACTCTTCTAAGTTAATCTGCCAAGTGATCAATTGAACCTGGGCCTCCATGATAACTGGAGTCGTCCTCAGTTGATTTAACTGAAAAGGGCCACTTTTTACAACTTGATGTGTATCACATGACGGTAGGTGGGGTTCCTGGGTAGTCACTGGCAGGGTGACTACCTGAACTTTAGGAGTCGTGGAATCCCCCACTTTTACCGTCACGGTTCCCCTTCTCATTATGCAAGATCTATTTGGAACTTTAAACTCTAGGGACTGTGGGATGCTAAAAAGGTATGTCCAATTGTCCTTCATCCTCCTGGACTAAGGGCTCTAGTTTTAAACTCCCCTCGTTTTAGTCTCATCGCCCTTCCATCATAGAGAGTCCCCGGGGTGCTACCTGATGTATCCCAGGATTCTACCTCTCTACTCCAAAAAGTCCCCTGATACATTAAACTCACATCCAATGCTAACCCTTGTGGCCCTCCCCAGAAGAATACTGTTAGTACTATTTCTTCTGGGAAATTGATTAGCATCTCAATGACAAAAGATGTTCCCAACTGTCCTGATTGGACCTTTGTCACCCTTATGTCCTGAGGCAAAATGCGTACTTTAGGTCGGGAAGAATGTACTCTCTGCAATCTTTCAATTAAGAGCACCTCCTCACTTACCCATCTAGAATGAGGTTAAGTGGCTGAATATGGACTGTGTAATATTGTCTCATATTGTGACCCGTGTAGTGAGGATGATGTTACCTGTGTTGGATCTCCCTTTTTTGGGATCACTCTCCCCACCCTTTTTGTCACCTGAAAATGTGGCTGGATCTCGATTTTTACTTCTCGTTCCAAGAACCAAAACCCTTCTGCTTTCCAGCCTTTACGTGTGTATAGTTGTCTCAGAGACACCCTCTGTTGGTTGCTCCAGAGTGTGATATTGTTCACTGCTTCTCTCCTGGAGAAGGGACGCTTACTGCTCGTTCCTCTCCAATCTAGAACCATCTCACTCCAGAGAACCAAGGCAAGGTAATCGTGAACAACACACTCCACCTTTTGCATGTACTCCTTGTACTGCAATGTACCTTTTAACAATACTTTGGATCAGTGCATTGGTTCCGGGAGTGTGACATTCCAGAGCAGATTTAAGCTGCCATTCACATCACACTTCCAGCACACTTGACCCTTCATACCTTTCACCAACATTGTGCCATGAAATTTGTTTCCACCTAGCACGAGTGATCATTCCTCCTTCCCAGTTCGGTCCAGTTGGGCCAATCAGAGGGAAGTGCAAAATGATCAGTATCTTTTTCTCCCAACATTAACATGCTTGGTCCTTGTGTTCTCATGAACCCCTTATTGTTCATGAAAATGTCCTCTCCTCGGTCTCCTAGGACGAAATGGCAACCTAGGATCACCATCACCATCAGCATGGTACTCTTCATTATGCACCTCCTTGGGAAGGAAAAACATTAGCAATTTGCATTATGCTTTGCTCTGTCAGTTTTTTTTTTTGTCTCCTTCTGTTCTCCAAACCCGGATTGGCCTCTGGAAACTTTCGCTTATCCGACTGTCTCTGTCTCTGCTGTCAGCACCTCAGCTTTCTCGAATCCATATTGACAAAACTCCTGAAACTGAAATACAAAAAATCAATTCTTATTAATGATTTGGGTTTCGCCCTGCTGGCTTGTACTCTGTACACCTTAGATTGATCAATATATACCGTAATTGATCTCGTTTCTTTATAGTTCTCTTGAATTCTGTTTACACTCTTTGGTAGAATGGAGCTACACTCCTCTCCCCTACCTTATGTTACAATGTCATAAGTACTTACCTTTTTTTAAAATATGCTCCCACGGACTTCACAATTTGGAAGCTCTTACCTCACCCCCCCCCCTGTACATACTCGGCTGCAGTATGTACTGAGTACGGATGCCACACACATGTTGCTGCTACCTGCAGACTGCTTTTCAGTTGAGCTTGCAATGCTCTTACTCATTTTCATTTTTACTTACCTAGAACTGCATTGATTGCAACCAGCTCTGCTAGAAGTCATGTTTGTTGTACCCTCTGACCAATGTTTGCCAATGCTACTACCACTTCCCCAAAAAATGGCTACCTTCCTGTAGGAGGGACAGCTTTCCCTGTGCTATGTAATCTTGGGGGAAAACATTTCCATACTGATTACATAATTTTCTCCTTAGGATGCATCATTTAAGGTCTGGCTATTGCTGTCATCTAAATCCCAGTAATTTTAACGTTATTTGGGCTGCACCTCTATAGCCATAATTAACATAACAGCCTATGGCTGCGCCCAAATCCTGCCACTGCGTGGCACTAATTGGGCACTGAAATGACCGGACTTGTCACCAGTTAAAGTGTAATGTACAATATGAAGAACTAGATCAACATCCATGAATCCAATAGCCAATAGTACCTTTATTCAAACACCAGGATAGTTATGACATAAAAAGCTGAAGCTGATACACCATGGTGTGCGGTTCTGTCTTTTGAACATTGTATGCATTGGCACTGCTGGACCAGTACCCACTTGTATGGACTCACATCACAGTGACTCTTACTCAGCATGGTGGAGCAGCTTTGATTACTCTCCAGGGAATCTGCAAATGGGATCTCTGTGACCTTGTTACACTTTTTATCTATATTTTCCTTTTGTTTTTGCACTTTTTTTTGCACGATTGGTGACTGCGAATTGATCATCATAGCGAGAATCCTATATTTCTGCTCATGGCGACTGGTGGAGAGGAGTACGAACCATTCACCTACAGTCCTGCGGAGATCGACTCAGACAACTGTATTTGGTCCAGACATGGCACAGGACCTTATCAAGGAATTACAAAAAAATCAACGGAGAAAGGTCGATCTTGAGTTACACGGACAGACATTGTCTGAATATTACAGGCAGAAAAAGATCCCTAAAGGTTTTTGACTACAAATACAGCCAACGATTGGGAGGCACAAGCATGAGTTTTGCACACGGTGGTGTGCTCTATCTACTCAGCACTCAATGAACTATGTGCTCATGATTATGGAGGTATGTAAGGTACAGCTGGTACAAGTCGACAAAGATATTTTGAAGTTGCAAAGACTGTTCAATGACAAACTTAATACCGAACCTGATCTACAGACTGACCTGGATAATTTGAACACGGAAATAGCGAGATATGCTGACACAGTGAGTCAACACAAAAGAGATAAATTCAAGTAAGTGTTGCAGGATCATCGTGATGGCAGAGTCTATGCTTGGCTCATTGGCATCCGGGACAACAACTCTGGATTGCCCCACCAACCCCAACGACCGTACGGTAGGCGGAGAGGTAGAGGACGTGGACTCCGAGAATCCCACATCTGATAGTGACGTCGGCAGCGATGGTCCATCTAACCCGAGAAATCAATCTTTTCACGAGGCCCCAGGAAACGAAGACCCAGGAAGGGCAAGGTTTCTAAACCGACCTCCAGTTTATCAAATTCAGACCCGGCAAGCAACACCCAAATACCGGTGAACAATCTATCGGATAGGTCATTAACCCTCCTGGCGGTTTAAAACAAACCGCCAGGGGGCTGCAAAGTAGTGTTTTAAAAAAAAAAAAAAATTTCATGTAGCGAGACAAAGTCATGGCGACGGGCGGGATGACGTCATCGATGTCGTGACGTCAAAGGGGACTCCCATCCACCCCACAGCGCTGCCTGGCACTGATTGGCCAGGCAGCGCACGGGGTCTGGGGGGGGGGCGGCCGCAGCGCAAGGAATAGCGGCGGTTATTGGATGCTACACGCAGCTAGCAAAGTGCTAGCTGCGTGTAGCAAAAAAAAATTATGCAAATCGGCCCAGCGGGGCCTGAGCGGTGCCTCCCAGCGGCATAGCCCGTGCTCAGCACGGGCTTACCGCCAGGGAGGTTAACCGAGAGTGAAATAAACTCCTTTCCAAGGGGTTATCATTTTGTCCCTATACCGGATTTGACAGATTCACATTTGAGGTTGATACTTTAAAGTTTGAGAGGATGCTCAAGCAATTCTTTGACAAGAAACCCACTGTTGACACCCACAGCAGGTGAACCCCCTCAGAACACGCAGTCAATTCATACCCCCAGGTATGTTTTCTACAATGGATTTTTTCTCTCCAACTGTTAGGGGTCAGATGGACACACTTGATCATACTATGGGAGGCCCCAGGTATTATAACTTCTCCAAAGGTGAATGTTTAGCGTTGAAAACTTTGACTGAGGACAAGGAGATAATTATCAAACCTGATAAGGGGGGGAAGAGGGGGTGCAGTGGTGGTTCTCAATTACCACGATTTTTGTGAGGGTATGCTTAACATGCTGGCTGATACAGAGAGTTATGTCCCCATTACCAGGGATCCCACGTCTTCAATTCTGCAAAAGATTGGGACATTGGTTGATGTTGGATTGTCAAATGGGTGGATCAATGAAAGCTTGGGTAATGTTTTGGTGTGTGAATTTCCACAAATTCCTGTCATTTATGATCTACTGAAAATATATAAGGGCATTGATCCATTAAAATATCGCCCCATAGTATCAGGAACAAATTCTGCTACACAATTACAATTACAAAAAAGATATTGCAGTTCTAGAGCAGGTGCAGAGACGAGCAACAAAATTGATACGTGGGATGGAAGGTCTCACTTACCAAGAAAGGTTAGATAAACTGGGTTTATTTAGTCTAGAGAAAAGACGCCTTAGAGGAGATCTAATTAACATGTATAAATACATCAGAGGGCAATATAATAGCTTGGCGGATGAGCTTTTTGTCCCTAGGCCTTCTCAAAGGACTAGAGGACATGATCTGCGCATGGAGGAAAAACGTTTTAGCCATTTATTTAGGAAAGGGTTCTTTACAGTAAGAGTGATTAAGATGTGGAATGCATTGCCACAGGAAGTCGTTATGGCAAACTCTATACCTGCATTTAAAGGGGGCTTAGATGCTTTCCTTGCGTTGAATGACATCCATGGCTACAATTACTAGGTAATGCCAATGATGTTGATCCAGGGATTTTATCTGATTGCCATCTGGAGTCGGGAAGGAATTTTTACCTTGTAAGGGTTTTTTCGCCTTCCTCTGGATCAACAGGGATATGTGAGGGAGCAGGCTGGAGTTGTACTTTGTACTGGTTGAACTCGATGGACGTATGTCTTTTTTCAACCAAAGTAACTATGTAACTATGTAACCTTTAGCAAAATTTGTTGACCAGCAACTACCAACCTTGGTGCAAACATTAGCTGCTTAGTTAAGGGACACGTATGATTTCTTGGACAAGATCTGGTCTATGGGAAACGTGGTGGATTGTATTTGTGTACTATGGATATATCATCCCTCTACACATGTATTCCAAATCAAGCTGGACTTGAGGCTACTAGGTATTTTTTCATGAAGAATGCAGGGGCTGATGTTGATAAGAACTGCATACCCTCTGAATTTGTATTGCAATGTGTAGATGTTATCCTTAAAAACAATTGCTTTAAGTTTTAAAACGTGTGGTTCCAGCAGTGTAGGGGGACAGCAATAGCGAGCTCGGCAGCCCTCGCAAATCTTTTTGTGGGTTTCCTGGAGGAAACGAAAATCTACCCCAGCAAACCATTTCAGGAGACTGTTGTCAAATTGCTTAGATTCATAGATGATATCTTCCTGGTATGGAAAGGGGATGAGAATTCTCTACGAGAATTTATCGAAACATTGAACAGTTTGATGGATGGTATTGTATTCAATCCTGAGTGGTCACAACATGAGATCACATTCTTGGACGTGCGTGTCATCACTGAAAGCTGGGGTCTTCACACTACCCTCTACCAGAAGTCCACTGACAGAAATAGTTTACTGATATACGACAGCTTTCTCTCTGAGCATCTCAAACGCTCCTTACCCATATCTCAATATCTGCGGGTATTGAGGATTTGTAATACCCCTTCGGACTGTGACACGCAGGTTTTCATGAAGACACACAGGTTAAGGGAGAGAGGATATCTAGATGATGTCCTCGCAGGGGCTCTTGTGAAGGCTGAGGAAAAGTGGAGGGGGTTTGGGAATCCCAGACAGCTTGACAATGTTTGAGTAACATTTGTACAGGCATATAGCCCCTTGTCCAGAAACATTGAAAGTATTGTCAGAACACACTTTCCAATCGTCACCTCTGACCGATCTCTTCCAGCGACGGTCAAGAAAAATACCCTACTGTCCTACAGATCATGCCCTAGCCTCAGGTCCCAACTGGTACAGGTGGATCCGTGGCAAAAATACGCCAAGACACAACCGACATAGTCAAACAACACTGGGTGCTACAAGTGCTTTAAATGCAACGTGTGTGCAGCACTTAACACCGGGAAATATTTCTTACCCCCACACGTGTCAGAGATGCAATATTAAGCAGTATCTCAATTGCGACTGAGTACGTCGTGTACCTCTTGAAATGTCCTTGCGGTCTTGCCTATGTGGGAATGACCACGGGGCCTTTCAAGAAAAGGTTCCAAAAACACCGCAGTGATATCAGGGTGGCACTTGAGGCAGAGGCAAAAGGCAAAAAACCTGATGTCAACAAACCTGCCGCTGTCCATTTTGTTGAGGTGAACCATAGTTCGCACTCGTTACGTGGTATGGCCATTGAACAAGTCTCCACCCCAAAATGAGGGGGGGGGGGGACCGTAAAAAACATTTATTACAAAGTGAAGCCTATTGGATTTTTACATTAACCACTTGCCGACCGCACGCTTATACCGTGCGTCGGCAAAGTGGCAGCTGCAGGACCAGCGACGCAGTACTGCGTCGCCAGCTGCAGGCTGATTAATCAGGAAGCAGCCACTCGTGCGAGCGGCTGCTTCCTGTCAATTCACGGCGGGGGGCTCCGTGAATAGCCTGCGGGCCGCCGATGGCGGCTCGCAGGCTAAATGTAAACACAAGCGGAAATAATCCGCTTTGTTTACATTGGTACGGCGCTGCTGCGCAGCAGCGCCGTAAGGCAGATCGGCGATCCCCGGCCAATCAGCGGCCGGGGATCGCCGCCATGTGACAGAAGACAGCCTGTCACTGGCTGCACAGGACGGATAGCGTCCTGTGCAGCCCAGATCTCCCGGGGGAGCAGGTAGGAGAGGGAGGGGGGAGAATGTCGCCGCGGGGGAGGCTTTGAGGTGCCCCCCCCGCAACATGCCTGCAGGTAGGAGCGATCAGACCCCCCCTGCACATCATCCCCCTAGTGGGGAAAAAAGGGGGGCGATCTGATCGCTCTGTGTGGCCGCGGATCTGTGCTGGGGGCTGTAGAGCCCACCCAGCACAGATCCAAACAAACAGCGCTGGTCCTTAAGGGGGGGTAAAGGGTGAGTCCTCAAGTGGTTAAACACATTTTCCCCTAAGGGTCTCGAGTAATAATGTAGTAATAATGTGCTGTCTTGATTTTTGGATGCTAGATAAGAGTGACCAGATTTACAGGAACATTTATTTATGTGCAACAGGTTGTTTTTAATTTTTTAATTTTTTGATTGTATTATACCATTTGTTTTTTTAGGGTTTTTACTTCTCTCAATCTTGCCATGGAATTCACTTTGTAATTAGCCTTCCAGAGTGGCCCTTATTGACAGTTTGCATGGGTAGTATCCTTTGATTTATGTCTGCTTTCTATGCTATGGCAGCAATGTACGTTTATGCAGTTCCACTATGTTTATCCAAGCATGTGCATTTATATTTACAAAAATGATGTACACATCTATATATAAAAAGCATATGTATATTTGCATATAATCAATATCTGATGTCTGTTTTTCAAAATACCATGTGTTTTTGAAGGAGGATTTCTTCTTTCTCTTTTGATGCAAAGATCTGGGTCTTCACAGCGCTTGCTGTTCAGAGCTGATGCTGACCCTGACCTTACATTGTGGTGCAATACCTTGTTTGTGAGCACTAACATTGCTTTTTGGCAGGGTAGCGAGTGGAGCATTGTTTTGCAATATCTTTAGATGGGCGCCAGTTATTATAGTATCAGCGCTCGTCTGCCTCACAAGCGTCTTGGTTTCCATGGTAGCGGGGGAGGGCCTTCCTTTCCCCTGTGCACAGCCATGGGTGATGCAGTAGCCAGCACTCAGTTGCGTAGCTAAGGAGCTGTGGGCCCCAATGCAAGTTTTACAATGGGGCCCCCACTTACTGTATACATCACAATTGATATGGCGCACCAAAACCTGCCAATGGCAACTACAGTGTCAAAGGTGCAAGAATGGAATGGGGGGCAGTTTGTTAATGATTACCACTATTCAAAGCATCTATAGAAGTGATCATTATGAGCACAGAACCAATAGAGAGATCATACTGTAGTTGATGGAGGGACCTTTGGGGGCCCCTCTGGCCCAAGGGCCCCGATGCGGTCCCTACCTCTACGCCCCTGCCGGCACTGTATTGCCATTCACTGGGTGCAGCTAAATGACACTCCCCCTGAACCGCTTGGCCATTGGATGCATGCGGAGTGACGTCATTCTACCCGGCGGCGCGCCTCCTCCCCCTGCATACGGCGAGTTGAGGGAGTCCATTGACTACTCCTCGCTTACGGGGATCCTTTGCATCAGTGACATGGGAAGAATCCTCCACTCCACTGTAGTGACACAGGTTTGAATTTATTAATTGATGGCTGTTTGAACCTATCAGTTCATGTGATGACACTGTGGGCATTTATGCATTAGCGAGATAACGACTTTTTAATTGATCATCCGCCTTGTAGGCGGAGTTTGGGTTATGTGGATTGCTATTTATGTTGTATTCTACACTGTTGTGATGTACATGTCTTTCTGCCCTATGTCTTGATAAAGGGGACCCATTAGTGGCCCTGAAACGATCGTCGGCCTTACAGGTCAGATTTATCTGCATGTGTATGTGATCAGACAATAAATTGTGCACATTGTTCCAGCGAAGACTGTGTGCGGACTCTTCTTTTGGATTACTATATTGCTCCTAAATCCTGCCACTGCGTGGCACTAAGTGGGCACTGAAATGACCCGACTCGTCTCCAGTTAAAGTGTAATATACTATATGAAGAACTAGAACAACATCCATGAATCCAATAGCCAATAGTAGCTTTATTCCAACACCAGGATAGATATGACATAAAAAGCTGAAGCTGATGCGCAATAATTCCCCATTAGACGGGGCTATACAGTGCCAAGCGAACCTCTCTCTACTCTATATTCCTCTTTCATTGGGTTGTAATTTATTGCCTGGTGATGGAATAAAGATAATATTCTTTCTTTTATTCCTGGATGTTGCTCCGCTATCAGTGTTGGATTGGATTGCGTTTGCTGATAAGTAGATTGTGTGACCGTTCAACTAAAGAACTAAAGAAAGTCACTGCTTCAGTATAACCAGCATTGTGCTAAACATTTTACACTTCTTCTGCTATAAAAATAACTGCCTATAGTTTACTAGACGTGTTCACCATGAAATGTAGAAAAGCACAATATTGATTGATTAGCTTCTTAACATAATTTGGTTTCTGCCACAATTACTATACAGCATAAATAAATGGATCACACTCACAGTGCCTCATAAAATTGTAATGAACACCAATCAAACATAAAGTACGCTGGAATTAAATTGCATAATTTATTGCTGATAGTATTGCAGGCACTGACTTTATTTCTACTGCTGATTAGTGATGGCCTTGGGCACCATATTGTAGTGTATTTATAGAAAGTTATTTTTGTTCTAAGAACTCTTTCAGTACCGGTACCACAGTAACCAATATTTCACCCCTCTTATTATTCAGCCATCTGCAAATGGATTATCTATTTTTCAACAGTCTTTCTTTAAAGAAAGCACTATACAATGCTTATGTACAATGTTATATGTCCTTGTACTTACATGACTTTCCTTTCACTGTGCTTACAGCTGTACAATAATAGTTTTTTTAAATAAGATTTTTATCTAGGAGGCTTTGCTTGTGTCTAATGATGCTCAAATGCATTGTGACATTTTATGAATCTTGGTGATAATTAACAACACCAAAAACCTATTACTGTATGTGCAAACTTTTCCTGAACCCTGAGGCAGGGAACACACTTGACTGTTTTTGTGCGCGTTTTCTGCACAGAAAAACTGAGAACTCATGTTAATCAATGTGCTAGTACACACTTACTGTGTTGTTCGCACGCAGAACATTTTGCACATTTTGTCAGTTTTCTCTATCTATTACATTAGCTGCTGTGAAAAAACGCACGCGTTTTCCTGAATAGAAACACACTTGGTGTGCAGAAAAAGTATGCAGAAAAACGCGCGCAGAAAACTAAAAGACAAGTGTGTTCCCTGCCTGAGTGTACACTCTCTCTCTCTCTCTCTCTCTCTCCCCCCTGTTTTTGTTTGTAAATATGCCTTATGTAATGACAGTTTACCCTGGCACAAGAAAAGTATCTTACCGGTATGTAAAATCTTTCCCCAATTACCTCCCATAGATCAAAGTGCCTCTGGTGCTATGCCATCATGGCCAGACTGTAGCTGTGTGAAGGCTTTATTTAGTCTCTTCATTGTAATGTTATCATCTTGGGTATCAGCATTTTGCATATGGAGCTCTTGTTCCCGTTTACATTATTCCTTTTATAATGCCAGTGGTTCACAAATGTTTCATTAATTTTAAATGACATTTTACCCTCCTTATATTTTTTTTTTTTTTTACATTCTTTATTACTTTTACCCATGAAATGCCCAAACCCAACCCCACACTTCCTACCCTTCCTCTACTTTATTCTTTCCTTCTTCAAAGGCTTCTCTTTCTCTATTACAACATCCATTGTATGATTGTATAGTCATCCCGCCATCATGGACCATCTTCTTTCTGCCTCTAACACACCATGGGCTATTTCTGTGCATTTCGGTAATATTATTTTGCTTGAATGTTCCCCATGGAAGCAGACAATTTGGGTGCATTTGTCTAATGGATAACTGAGCGCTGCTATAGAGTGTAACGTTAACTAGTGGCAACCGTGCACCAAGACAAAAATTTGGGCTCATGGAAAAATAAGTGGTTGTAGCTGCTATAGCAATAAACAGGCCAAATACAATCGTATTGAAAAAGCTACAGCAATAGATTGCGGCTGCAGCATACTTGATAACTGAAAAGCAGAATGGTTTTAAATGGATAATATAAATGGAAAAATTAGCAGCTACAAAAAAATTGATTTATAGTGGCTACATCAATAAATAAAAGATGCAGCACACTTGGTACTAGGAAAAAAAGTGGTTGTAGCCAAAAGTGTAATCAAAAAAGTTGGTGGCTACAGTAAGAAATAGTGGAAGCAGCACATTTGGTATCAGAAAAGCAAAGCGGCTGTTTGGTGTGTGTGTGTGTGTGTGTGTGTGTGTGTGTATGTGTGTAGAGGCATAGGTAGGGGTTGGTGTTAGGCATAGGTAGGGGTAGTTAGTGTTAGGAGTAGGTAGTAGAGAGTTAGTGTGAGGGAAAGGTTAAGTAAAGTGATAGTAGAATATTGGTAATATTGCCAATATTCTACTAGCTGCTTCACTTGCTGCCCACATTTCTGGATGCCCTTTTGTAATGTACATGTGTCCCATGTAATGTTTAGGGATGCTCATTCGGATTTCACAAAATTGAAATTTCCGAATTTCCGGTGGGAAATCGGATTTCTGCAGAAATACTGCATTACTGCAATTCGGTAATTTTGGGCCAATCACAGAACTCGGAAATCAACCATTTAGAGAATGCAAATGACCCAAAAAAAAACCTACTCGTAAAATCCGAAACTGATCGGAAATCTGATTTCTGTAGAAATACTGCATTACCACAACTCGGTAATTTTAGCCCAATCGCAGAACTCTAAAGCATTGAACCGATCAGAGAAAGCAGAGTCAACTCGGAAGTATTTGGCCAATCAGAGAATGCAAAAAATGACCAAAAAAACACACTACTCAGAAATAGGAAATTCGAACTCGGAAATCGGAAAACGATCAGAAATCTGTGAAATCGGTAATCGGCATTGGTCGGAAATCAGAATTTCTGCAGAATCGGAAATCGACATTTCCGACCATCCTACTAACTTCCAACTTACCTTGCTTTGCTTAATCTGCTTATTTCCTCATTAATTAAATATTTAAAGTCTGATTTGTATTAATTCTTAAAGTTGTGAATTTTTTTTTTATTTTACCTTCCTATGATTCTGCCCCAGTCATTGTGCACCACTTCCAGCTATATTCTTCAGTTTCTCTAAAGAATGAGAAGACAATGATCTGTTCTTATTTATGGCATGCTTCTCTCCCTTGCATCACTGATGACTGAATACAATTCCCTCTAACAATTATTTACTCATTTTCAGTTCACAAGTGTATCAGTGTACAGCACATCTTTCTATGTACATTTGATGTTGGTTATTTAGCAAATCATTATCAATGCAACATTGTATTAACAGCTCTGCATTAATATTGAGATGCTCTTGGCTATATTTTCCAATTACACCTTTCTGTCTTGTTTCCTACTTGCGCATTGAGGTCTCTCTGTGTCATGACCTTTCCTCGCAGTCATCCACTATTTAATTGCAAGTCTTAATAAAAAGCCAATTTATATTCAATGTTGTCAACTTTATTGGGATCATAAGCAATTATCAACGACAGAAGTGTTTGTTTCTTTTTTACATATAACATCATCAACCTTTCACTCATAAAACTGCAGCTTACATTTTCATTCATGTCTGGATGTACAAATAAAGCCCCTCAAAGTGCCGCTTTCTCTGTCATAAGGCCTGTACCCACCTCACGATTTTTCCGACAATTTTCTCATCAACAGATGATTTTCTCATCAACCGATTGTTTCAGCAATCTTGTGACGTGGGTGCAGGTGCGTGGTCACACGAATGTCGTTCAGCGATAACGGCCGTTGCGGCAGATCGGATCTTTAAGTTCTCTGATGACTCCCGTGTAAAATACCATGATCGCTTGAAGTTTTGTTTGCACCCATCATGTGCTGTCGTGCATATCTGCTGGCAGGAAGATGGAATGGGCAGTGCTCGTGCTTCGAAAAAGCCACGCTATAGGTGGCGAATCGCGATAGCAGCGGTGGGGACCTGTGGAGACATCACACTGGTAGGATCTTATTAATCACTTGTTGACTTTAGTACTTGGTTCTGCCTCTTTCACTATCCTTATCTGCAGACTTTATTCCTTATGCACCATTTTCTATGTGGTCACTATGAGATGGCTCTTTGGCTGTTTCCTCTGAATTGATTTTGCACTTTTTAGGGGTTGTACCCCTCTTTGATGCTATATATTCTCCTTCTCTTTTTCTAATTTGGTTTATGTATCGTTTGTGGATATTCATTCCACATGTATATATTTCTACGTTTTTATGCTATTGTATGTGTCATAACAGCATCATGCACGCTTAGTGCCATGTATATGATTTTTGAGGATGAGTATGTTTGTCACTAGCACTTTATATTTCGCCATTTCTCCAATACTGTCGGTTTATACATTCCCCCATCATGTTTTAACAGTTTTTAATGTTTTGTAATTTCAAATAAAGGATATATATTGTAATTTGATAACTACTGTTCTGGTGCGGTTATTTTGAGGTCATTGCTTTTGTTTTTTGGTATACGATTCTGATTTTCTGACCGTTCTGCACAGTACAGTCCCAAAACAACCCCCACGTATCTTGATATTTATTGGGTGGTATATTTTAGGGAATGGTGCTCCCCATGTTGTAGCTATTAAATTTTATGGGCAGTGCTCGTTGTCGTGGGATGTCGCGCTGATCATCTTTCTTTGTCTCGTGGTGAGTATTCAGCTTTAGGAACTACACCATTCAATGGTTTATTTCTTTCAACTGTCTACAAACCTGCAGCAGGGTTTTGGAATTGTCTCGCACTCACTAATAGATCAAACCCAATATGTCTGAAAGGGAAAGCATTAGCAGGGTGAGAGGGATGACCCCCCTCTATGTACTAAATAATTAATCAGGGATATACCAAAGACACGGAAGATCAAGAATTGAAAAATACTTTTTCTTTTTTATTTGCAAAAAGGTGCAGAAATATGTACACAAAATCTTTAATCATGTAAAAAGTGCTTGTAATTGATTGAAAAAAAAGGCAACAACATCGATTTGTTTCGGGTTAGTAACCCTTCTTCAGGCCTTTAAATATAGTGAACATCTACAAAATATAAAAACACCACAATTAAAAACTGTAATACAATCAAAAAAACTGTAGTACAATCTAAAAGGACAATTCCCCTTAAGAGTAAGAGAAAGGGGGGCACTTCCCCTTTAAGAACAAGTGTGAAAAATAGAGTAACTCATAGTAGCATACAGCGGACAAAAGAACACCAATTGACGTGAAAAAGTGAGGGAGTGAAACATGATGAAGATGAAAGTGCACCTCAAGAAAAAATTGTTTAAGAAGATGAAGTAAAGAACAATACAATATTACAAGAAATAACCTATACCTGCACAGTTGGAATACAAGGTAGAAACTCATCTGGTCAAATATAAAGCCAGGGCAGACCACCTATAGATCAATGCAGGATCCAAATAAGCAAAAATAAATCCATTAACAACAAAACGCTAACTAAATAACCTAAGCAGTCAAAGTCAATTTATCTCCTTAAAAGACACCAGTAAATAGATATTTGATAATTACCACAAGTTCAAACAAAGAGCCGCATGGAGACCGGACATCCAAACAGGGTGGTGACTATTCAACAAATGAATGGGGCTTAAATACCTGCAAAGCTGGAACTGGGCATGCTCCATAGAGAGCACACCTGAACTTAATCTGAACTAATGCAGAGAAGGGGACATGATGTAACTAACACACCATCCAATGGGCTCTATTCTCAAAGAGCCAAAAGTACCGCAAAATTTTAGCGCTAAATTCCCGCCAGCGGTAAACTCCGCATTTTTTCAGCATTCACTAACATTTTCCGCATGTTTGCCGCATGCGGGAAAAAAGATGCGGAAACAGGCATTATTCATGCGGGATTCATGCGGTAAAAAGGTCGCATGAAAAAGTGTTTAAAAAAAAAAGTTAAAGTCCAGCAAGCACAGCCCTTAAGCCTCCACACTTCATTAAAGTCAATGGGATGCGGAATATATCACCTACTACTTGTAGGTGATAAAAATTCGGTAATTAACGAAGAAATGATGCGCCTGAACATCTTTGAGAATTGATCTTTTATTGCGGAAAATACCGACTTTTGCGGAAATTTTACCGCATGAATCCCGCACTTTTATCACACTTTTTCCGCATGCGGAAAAAACATGCGGAACATTTTGAGAATTCCAACTTGCCGGTATTTTGGGTGCAAACTTCCCGCATGTACTTTACCGCATGCGGGAAGTCTTTGAGAATAGAGCCCATTGAGTATGTATTATAGAAACAGGTCAATGCTGCAACACATGCATCATTGGACATGCGTAAACTCCGCAACAACGCGGAAAGTATCTATTAACATACGTCTGACCTAATCCTGACAGAAATCCGTAACCTCTATACCCAATACAGAAGGCTATATAGGGATACTAAAGGGACATAAATAATAACGTCCACATCTAACGCAGAAATAGTATGCGCATAGTAACTGCCAATAATATTATGAAAAAATATCAGGTAAAAAAGTAGAACACCCATCTCCAGTACTCCTTACCAAAAGGTGATAGAAAAACTTTCACACCAATTAGCTAGAGAAGCTAGAAGAAAAGCTAGAAGAAAAGCTAAAAAAAGCCAGAGAAAAAGCCAGAGAAAAGGCCAGAGAAAAGCTAGAAAAAAGCCAGAGAAAAGCCAGAGAAAAAGCTAGAAAAAAAGCCAGAGAGGAAGCTAGAAAAAAAGCCAGAAAAAAGCTAGAAAAAAGCCAGAGAAAAGCTAGAAAAAAGCCAGAGAAAAAGCTAGAAAAAAGCCAGAGAAAAGCTAGAAAAAAGCCAGAGAAAAGCTTTTTTTCTAGCTTTTTCTCTGGCTTTTTTCTAGCTTTTCTCTGGCTTTTTTCTAGCTTTTTCTCTGGATTTTTTTCTAGCTTTTTTCTGGCTTTTTTCGGGCTTTTTTTCTAGCTTCCTCTCTGGCTTTTTTCTAGCTTTTCTCTGGCTTTTTTATAGCTTTTCTCTGGCTTTTTCTCTGGCTTTTTTTAGCTTTTCTTCTAGCTTCTCTAGCTAATTGGTGTGAAAGTTTTTCTATCACCTTTTGGTAAGGAGTACTGGAGATGGGTGTTCTACTTTTTTACCTGATATTTTTTCATAATATTATTGGCAGTTACTATGCGTATACTATTTCTGCGTTAGATGTGGACGTTATTATTTATGTCCCTTTAGTATCCCTATATAGCCTTCTGTATTGGGTATAGAGGTTACGGATTTCTGTCAGGATTAGGTCAGACGTATGTTAATAGATACTTTCCGCGTTGTTGCGGAGTTTACGCATGTCCAATGATGCATGTGTTGCAGCATTGACCTGTTTCTATAATACATGCTCATTGGATGGTGTGTTAAGCTGAGTACACACGTACGATAACGATCGTTCAAAAACGAACGATAACGACAATCGGAACGATAATCGTGCGTTCAGAAAGTGTGAACGATCGTTTTTGTGAACGATAACGATCGTTATCGTTCAATCGGACCGATCCAACCCGGCGGATTTTTTCGAAAGATAATCGTTCAATCGTTGCAGTGTGTACAAAGATCGTCCGATAACGCATGTTCTTATTGCCTGTCATAACGTCACTTCCGTTTGCGCACGCATTTTTTTATCGTTCGTCGTTCAGTACTTTATACTTATATCGTTCACGTGTGTACACAATCGTTCATTACGAACGATCTTTTCAGTCTAATTTGAATATCGTGTAAACGTCACGAATCGTTCGTAACGAACGATCTTTATCGGACGTGTATACGAACCTTAAGTTACATCATGTCCCCTTCTCTGCATTAGTTCAGATTAAGTTCAGGTGTGCTCTCTATGGAGCATGCCCAGTTCCAGCTTTGCAGGTATTTAAGCCCCATTCATTTGTTGAATAGTCACCACCCTGTTTGGATGTCCGGTCTCCATGCGGTTCTTTGTTTGATCTTGTGGTAATTATCAAATATCTATTTACTGGTGTCTTTTAAGGAGATAAATTGACTTTGACTGCTTAGGTTATTTAGTTAGCGTTTTGTTGTTAATGGATTTATTTTTGCTTATTTGGATCCTGCATTGATCTATAGGTGGTCTGCCCTGGCTTTATATTTGACCAGATGAGTTTCTACCTTGTATTCCAACTGTGCAGGTATAGGTTATTTCTTGTAATATTGTATTGTTCTTTACTTCATCTTCTTAACCACCCTGGCGTTCTGATAAGATCGCCAGGGAGGCTGCGGGAGGGTTTTTTTTAAATTAAAAAAAAACTATTTCATGCAGCCAACTGAAAGTTGGCTGCATGAAAGCCCACTAGAGGGCGCTCCGGAGGCGTTCTTCCGATCGCCTCCGGCGCCCAGAATAAACAAGGAAGGCCGCAATGAGCGGCCTTCCTTGTTTTGCTTACACCGTCGCCATAGCGACGAGCGGAGTGACGTCATGGACGTCAGCCGACGTCCTGACGTCAGACGCCTCCGATCCAGCCCTTAGCGCTGGCCGGAACTTTTTGTTCCGGCTGCGCAGGGCTCAGGCGGCTGGGGGGACCCTCTTTCGCCGCTGCTCGCGAAATATATTTATATAATATTTATATAATATATTTATATAAATATATTTTGTAAACACTGACTCACCAATTCTATGTTGTCACCGGCTATGGTGGTATTTGATGAGTCTGATCACTTTCTTCATACTCTGGTGATGCTGCCAACTCCGTTCACGAGTAGCGATTTGCTCCAAAGGACATAATTCTAAGCTATCCACCATATCTGACTGCTATTTACTACCCAGTTTCTGCAACCCACCAATTAGTTGCCTTTGAGCAAAGCATTGCTGTTCATTCTGTTCATAACTAGTTCAAAATGTTACTCTAATCTGTATTGCTGGATCTCCCCTCATTATAGTATAGGGTTATTTTTCATTTCTAGTGATGCAGTGTGTTTCATTATATGTATTTAACATTGTAGCATCAGAGGGGAAAAAGGCATTCCTGCTCTGGGCAGTACTATTTTAAGCTAATTAGTGCCTTTCTATACATAGCGCTTGGTCAGGAAGCCCTGTATCGGGGACAAGGTTTGCAATATTATTATAGAGTAGGACAAGAGTAGAGGCAGATGTTTCTGCAGGGTGACTGGCCCTATCATAAAACGTTATTAGATGTATGGCTTATGTTATATTTCAGTATGGGTTCCTTATAAATCAAATAAATCCCTTACACTTACAAAGGCAGATATTACAATGGCAGGGATTGTGATCAGTGCAATTTAATAAAATTTTCATTACTTTCTGCCCCCAGCAAAACCACAGAAAGTTAGGGAGGGTCTCTAATAGAGCATTATGAACATACATAAGCCCTAACACATTCCCAGTTAAGAAAAGTATCTGATTTTTTTCCAATCAAAGAGATGTTATAATGTCCTGTGATAATGCAACAATGAAAGGAAAATCTCTCCCTCTTGAGTTGCAGCAACTCGGGGGCAGACTTAATTTGGGGTCTGGCTATTGCAGACACCAAATTACAGTGAAAATCCTGCTGCACCTCTATAGTCGTAATTAACATCATGGTCTATGGTGGTGCCCAAGTCAGGCGCTGCAAGGCACGGATCAATGCGGAGATGACCTGATCAGCATTTTTGCTCTCTACATACAAAGAAATATGGATCTGATTTACTAAATGTAATGTAAAGTAGAATAAGAGCAAAGATGAGCAGGCAATTCTCCCAAAATCTCCACAGACCCAGGAAAGGCAAGTTAGCTAATGACTAATTCAATGCTTACTATCCTACTATCTAATATAATGATGTATTACCATTGCTTAAAGGGAGTCTGAAGTGTTAACAAAATAAAACAAAACAAAAAAACTTCACCTTTGGAGATAGAAGGCTCTTGGTCCCAAAAAAGGCTTTCCATTCCTCCTTTGGTTCCCATGTTCCAGCCGGAGACTGCTCACTCCTGCCACTGCGGGAGGCTTTGGCAATCTTTGGGAGCCAGAGTACTCACAAGATGGGTCGCTCCGTGCGTCGCATGCACAAGCACACATTTTCACACACTCGCAGTGTTGAGCCGCCTGTCTTCAGGAGTACTCGGGCTACCAAAGATTGCCGAAGCCTCCCTGTCAAATTCAACAATACCACAAACCTGAGTGATGAAACCACAGAGTTGAGGACACCTTCTCTTGCAATTCATCACCCACAATCCCTGGAGTTGGAACAGGGAAAGTCAGGTGACAAAGGGCAGGAGGGTTTGTTTAGATGTTTTATTCTGAACCAATTCAGTATAAAGTGGAATGGTTGGTAGGCTGTGAACCAATTGGTAGACTGGGAAGCGGCTCCAGCTGTAGGCGTTTCCAGCAGCAGTGGCGGATGCTACCAGAACAGAGACATCAGTAATAACAGGCTATTTATAAGCATGCTAGCTTTATAGTGGAGCCGCTGGAGCGCACACGCAGGAGGCGGGGGAGTGTCCGTACTTCTGGCGTCATGATGCGACGCCAGAAGCGAAGATTACAGGACATACTGCGCATGTGCGGCGCAGTATGTCCGGGTCAGGGGTCAGGAGAGTCGGCCAGTACCCGGAGCTGTGGCTGACGAGCGGGACCCGACGGCAGGGAGCGAGGGGAGCGGTGAGTATGTCGTTTTCTTTACCTACACAATGCAGGTTTTATCTCTCTGCAGCCTTTTGGCTGCAGTATCCTTTAAATGTTCTCTCCAGCACTGTTTTTACACGATTCGCTGAGCTAGTTCCCATGTGTCTGGTCCACTGCTGCAATGTTTTGGTCTTCCAGAGTTATGTAATAATGTGTAAAAATGCTATTGCAGTGAAGCAATGTTATGTTTTGTGAATAATTAAGAAACTTAAAGGAATACTATCGATGTATGCATTTATTTTTAAATGCTGTATGTTGTAGCACACATTAGGACAAGTACTAGGAGCAATTTGATTCCTCACACAGCTGTTCCTCTCAGCTGTAAAATCCTTCGTCAGTTTTGGCGTCAGTGTTGGATACAAAATGTATCTAAATACTGACGGCTCCCAGAGAGCTAGACCATGTCTCTGCACAGGGGAGTTGCTATCAACTCCTCAGTTTATAGTTTAATTATCACCTTGCTGAAAGAATCTTGTTGATTTGGTGGTAAGGGGTTAAAGATTCTAGCAATGTGTGTTTTATTATCTTTGCTTCTCTTGACTGATAAAGATACTAATAATGCTAATTGTAAACCGTGCTCTGCCCCTCTCAGCAGCTTGTAAAGTGGGTGCAGCCTGGAGTGAATCATCATCACAAGCAGGCAGCCAGGCAACCAGTCTGAGTGTAAACACAGACTAGTGTTATAGCTAGTTATATTCCAGCAATATTACAGCTCATTTAGTTACCTGTTACCACCTCAGATCAGCCTATTTCTCCTCATGTCTCCTGCATGCTGTGAGTGACACAGTGAAATATATTTGTGAGCTGTGTGACAGAGTAACCAAGTAGCTCAGGGTGACCCAAACTACTATGAGCTGTGTGATAAATGAATTTTTAAGCAGGGATAGCGAGAGAGAGACCTGGGTGAATAAATAAAGTGCCCCTAGCACTAGTGGTATTGTGTACACTAATATAGAGTATTTAAAAAAAAGTCGTTTCATTCGATAGTATTCCTTTAAATAAAAAAGTTGGAAAAAAATATAATAATGCAAGTTCACTTCACTGCACTTCAATTCTAATTTAACATACCAATTCAATTATTTTATTTTAAGCAGACTTGTTTTTTTTTTTCCTGAAACAAATGGAATGTTGTTAAATATTGCATTCCTTGTGTTATCTATTTTTACTGCTATTACATATTTGATTTTGTCCTACATTAAAATCAAGCCACTGTGACCCTTGTAAGCAAAATGTGCAATCACAGGCTCATCTAATAATGTTTTTCAATTTATTCACTTATAAGTACTCTCTGTTGTGGTGTTTTGTTAAGGAAAAAAAAGGTATAGCAATGAACTAAAAATTAAAATAACCCCATTTTTTTAAGATCATCCAAAAACTTCAAAAGTGGTATAATATTTAGCTTTATTTATACTGTATTTAGATTGAATCATCAGGTAATGAAAAAGTACAGTTGGAAAAAGCTTCCGTAACCTAAAAACAAATCATCTATTTGTCCAGAGAAATAATATTTTTCATGAGGAAACAGACTGAAGGTCCAAGCTCAATTTAGTCAAGGTCCTGTTCAGAAGAATTTACAACCATTTTCCTTTATACAAGATCCATCCATAATGACCTAATGCTTCCCTCCTATAAGCAGGGTTGGTGTGATTGTGACTGTGTACAACCCAGTGAATGATCCTGTTCATAATCTACTTTGTGCTTAGTAGTGATGAACATAATAAACAAGCTGGTATCTCCAATATATGTAAAAAAAAAAAACAATGTATGAGAAGTAAAGCGAACCATGTCATAGTCAATATGGGGACAATTCACACACCAACAGTTACATAGTTACATAGTTATTTTGGTTGAAAAAAGACATACGTCCATCGAGTTCAACCAGTATAAAGTACAACACCAGCCTGCTCCCTCACATATCCCTGTTGATCCAGAGGAAGGTGAAAAAACCCTTACAAGGCATGGTCCAATTAGCCCCAAAAGGGAAAAATTCCTTCCCGACTCCAGATGGCAATCAGATAAAATCCCTGGATCAACATCATTAGGCATTACCTAGTAATTGTAGCCATGGATGTCTTTGTACTGGTATTTATGGCAGTTACGTAGCATGTGTTGCACAATTAGCGCAACTCACATTACAGTGATAACAGGTGTTACCCTACTTGTTTAACACACATTACACTACTAACATGAGTGTTACCTAGGTAACATGGGTTGCACAAATTGCACAACATGTGCTACATAACTGCTATATGTATTGGTAAAACTGCTGTGCAATGCCTGCATGAATTGACCCATATGTCTCTTTACTTTAGGATACAGATGATGCTACATCATCTGATACAGATGTTACATTTACATTTGATGAAGAAGGCATCAATTAAAGTTTTATTGTTAAGCCAAACGAAAGTCAAATTGAGAATGCTGCTCAGCATGTAGCAGAGCAGCCTTAAAGGATACCAGAGCTGACACAAATTTTAAAAATGGGGTGAGCAGGCATGTATGTGAATCAGTACTCATGCTCATCGCTGCACCCATTGCCCTCCACTTTCACCTAAAAGCCCCCTCAGACTCTTCTGGGTCGGCCAGCTCAGGCAGTGGTGCACAGCTGACTCGGCCGTGCATGTCCTTGATCTAAGGCTACCTGTGCAATATTCATGTCGTCTAATCAGCAGCTTGATATGCCACACCCCTGAGGTGCAATGGATTATCTTGGCAAAAGAGAAGAGCTCACTAACACAGATTTAGACAGATTTGTGAATATTTGAAAGTAATAGGTCTTTTGTGTATGTAGAAAATGTTTCAGATCTTTGAGCTCAGATCATGCAAAATGTTTAACAAAACCAAAAGTGTTGCGCTTATATTTTTACTCAGTGTATCTTTAGAACCTTTTCTAATTTTTTGAAAGCCTGCCCCTAACATGTTACCTGCGTTCAAAGGCTTGTTAAAGTATTTTTTTTTAATTAGTTGTAGGTAAGACATTTCTTAAGGACTGCAGTCATAAAACCCCTTAAGGACCACAGCCTTTTTTTCCATTCAGACCACTGCAGCTTTAATGGTTTATTGCTCGGTCATACAACCTACCATCTAAATGAATTTTACCTCCTTTTCTTGTCACTAATAAAGCTTTCTTTTGGTGCTATTTGGTTGCTGCTGCGATTTTTACTTTTTATTATATTCATCAAAAAAGACATGAATTTTGTCAAAAAAAATGACTTTTTTTACTTTCTGTGCTGACATTTTCCAAATAAAATAAAATATCCTATACATTTGAGCGCGAAAGTTATCCTGCTACATGTCTTTGATAAAAAAAAAAAACATTCAGTGTATATTTATTGGTTTGGGTAAAAGTTATAGCGTTTACAAACTATGGTGCAAAAAGTGAATTTTCCCATTTTGAAGCATCTCCGACTTTTCTGAGCACCTGTCATGTTTCATGAGGTGCTAAAATTCCAGGATAGTATAAATACCCCCCAAATGACCCCATTTTGGAAAGAAGACATCCCAAAGTATTCACTGAGAGGCATGGTGAGTTCATAGAAGATTTTATTTTTTGTCACAAGTTAGCAGAAAATGACACTTTGTGACAAAAAAAAAAAGGGAAAAAAAAAGTTTCCATTTCTTCTAACTTGCGACAAAAAAAAAATGAAATCTGCCACGGACTCACTATGCTCCTCTCTGAATACCTTGAAGTGTCTACTTTCCAAAATGGGGTCGTTTGTGGGGTGTGTTTACTGTCCTGGCATTTTGGGGGGTGCTAAAGTGTAAGCACCCCTGTAAAGCCTAAAGGTGTTCTTTGGACTTAGGGCCCCTTAGCGCAGTTAGGCTGCAAAAAAGTGCCACACGTGGTACTGCCGTGCTCAGAAGTAGTAGTTTAATGTGTTTTGTGGTGTATTTTTACATATACCCATGCTGGGTGGGAGAAATATCTCTGTAAATGACATATATTAGATTTTTTTTACACACAATTGTCCATTTACAGAGAGATTTCTCCCACCCAGCATGGGTATGTGTAAAAATACACCCCAAAACACATTATACTACTTCTCCTGAGTACGGCGATATGACATGTGTGACACCTTTTTGCAGCCTAGGTGCGCTAAGGGGCCCAACGTCCTATTCACAGGTCATTTTGAGGCATTTGTTTTCTAGACTACTCCTCACGGTTTAGGCCCCCTAAAATGCCAAGGCAGTATAGGAACGCCACAAGTGACCCCATTTTAGAAAGAAGACACCCCAAGGTATTCCGTTAGGTGTATGGTGAGTTCATAGAACTTATTTTTTGTCACAAGTTAGTGAAAAATGAAACTTTGTGAAAAAACAATAAAAATCAATTTCCGCTAACTTTTGACAAAAAATAAAATCTTCTATGGACGCTTCATAAACCTAACAGAATACCTTGGGGTGTCTTTTTTTCTAAAAAGGGGTCACTTGTCGAGTTCCTATATTGCCCTGGCATTTTACGGGCCCAAAACCGTGAGTAGTCTGGAAACCAAATGTCTCAAAATGACTGTTCAGGGATATAAGCATCTGCAAATTTTGATGGCAGGTGGTCTATGAGGGGGCGAATTTTGTGGAACCGGTCATAAGCAGGGTGGCCTCTTACATGACAGGTTGTATTGGGCCTGATCTGATGAATAGGAGTGCTAGGGGGGTGATATAAGGTGATTGATGGGTGTCTCAGGGGGTGGTTAGAGGAGAAAATAGATGCAATCAATGCACTGGGGAGATGATCGGAAGGGGGTCTGAGGGGGATCTGAGGGTTTGGCCGAGTGATCAGGAGCCCACATGGGGCAAATTAGGGCCTGATTTAATGGGTAGGTGTGTTAAGGGGTGACAGGTGGTGACAGGAGGTGATTGATGGGTGTCTCAAGGTGTGATTAGTGGGGGGAATAGATGCAAGCAATGCACTAGCGAGGTGATCAGGGCTGGGGTCTGAGGGCATTCTGAGGGTGTGGGTGGGTGATTGGGTGCCCTAGGGGCAGATAGGGGTCTAATCTGATGGGTAGCAGTGACAGGTGGTGACAGGGGGTGATTGATGGGTAATTAGTGGGTGTTTAGAGGAGAGAACAGATGTAAACAGTGCACTTGGGAGGTGATCTGATGTCGGGTCTGCAGGCGATCTAATGGTGTGGGTGGGTGATCAGATTGCCCGCAAGGGGCAGGTGAGGGGCTGATTGATGGGCGGAAGTGACAGGGGGTGATTGACAGGTGATCAGGGGGGATAGATGGATACAGTACACAGGGGGGGGGGGTCTGGGGAGAATCTGAGGGGTGGGGGGTGATCAGGAGTCCCCAGGGGGCAGTTTAGGGACTAAAAAAATAGCATTGACAGATAGTGACAGGGAGTGATTGATGGGTGATTAGGGGGGTGATTGGGTGCAAACAGTGGTCTGGGGGGTGGGCAGGGGGGGGGTCTGAGGGTTGCTGTGGGCGATCAGGGGGCAGATCAGTGTGTTAGGGTGCAGACTAGGGTGGCTGCAGCCTGCCCTGGTGGTACCTCAGACACTGGGACCACCAGGGCAGGAGGCAGCCTGTATAATACACTTTGTAAACATTACAAAGCGTATTATATGCTTCCTATGCGGCGATCGTCGGGTTAACAACCCGCCGGCGCTTCCGATTGGCCGGCAGGTTGATGTCGCAGGTGGGCGGAGCCTATTGCCGGCGGATGCGCGCGCATCCCAGCACGCGATCCCCGGCAAAACAGTGCCCCAGGACCCGACGTTATTCTGCGTTACGTGGTCCTGGGGCTGCCACTTCGCCTCCGACAATATGCAGTAGGCGGTCGGCAAGTGGTTAATGTGCTCCTCATCAAACTTTTATTTGACAGCGAGGAATCAGAAAAAAAAGTTTAAAGTCCTTTATACAACTCAAGCAATAAGCTGTTTCAACAATGCTGTGAAGAATCCCTGATAAAATTGCATTGGCGTAACTCTTCTTTGGCATTTATTTGGTCATCAGCACAGAAGTAAAATATCTTACCAGCTTTTCTAGGAAAGCAAGTATCTACAATGTCCCCTGGTCTATTTTTCTTTTTAGGTTTAATGATTCCTCCTGGAATTAGTTTAATATCTTTCTATTGATCATGCTGGGATATTTATATATTAATAGGTAACATGCATTACAATTAAATTGGAGAATGCCAAACAACTCATGTGTATTGATGTGATGCAAGTGATTGACTGCATTCTGTCAGTCATCATTTAAGGAAACAACCATACAGGCATATATAGCACATATATTTTATTTGTATGCTTTCTTAGCATAACCTATTTGTACAACTCCCAATAAATTGGGATGCAGTGGGGACAATTGATGAAAGCATAGTGTCATCTCACTATACTTTTATCCAGGTAAACTCTATATTCTAGTGAAAATGCTACAAAGACAGTGTAGCAAATGCTGAAGATGAAAAATATCACGTTATTGACTATAATTATTTAGAATTCTATGTCAGCAGAATGTTTCAGAATGTTTCAAAAAAGATGGAAAATTGGTCACTGTGCAGCAACACACCATCTGTTAATATTTGGGAACTATTCCTGTGTTTTTGAAAGTGAAATGCTTTTCCATGCTTGCCTCATACAGGATTTCAGTTTAGTAACAGGTCTGGATCTCCTTTGCCACATTTAGGCCCATATGCAATTACCTTTTTCTCCTGCGTTTTCTCCAAGGTGATATTTCACCCTTTGTCAACAAGAAGCCTTGTAAACCGCCAGCAAGCAAATGCTCAAAATAATTTTCATAAAAATGTTTCACCTACTTTACATATTTTTTTCATTTGTAAAGTGCTGAAAAGTTATTTTAAAAAGGTTTAGGAGAAAAGTTAGGAGAAAAAAAAGGTAAATGCATATGTGTCCTAATGTTTTCAATGGGTGTCAGGTCTGGCTTGCATGGAGTAGTCGATTTTAAGGAGTAGTCAAACTGAGGTGATAGAGTATGACTACTCCTTAACCAGCGAAACATTTTTTTGTGTGCATTAAATTTTACAAGTATTATTCGTAGTAGTAGAGTCTGTTTGAGTTCTACAGGAGAGGTAAGCCAACCATATCTCTCCTTTTTGAACTGTTTTTAGTTGAGTGCACCACCCACCAGTTATTGTTGTAGCATGCACACTACACAATTTGGCATTGTCTTGCTGAAATAAGCACTTCACTTTTGCCCCCCTCAAATGTTCTATATCATTCATTGATGGTGCTTTCCCAGAGGTGCAAGCTACCAGTGGCATTTGTGATTATGCATCCTATAGTGAGCTGGTAATGAGCTGGAGGTGCCGCCTTCTATTTAGCAGAGAGAATTTGCCATTCATAATTTCCTAAAAAGAATTTCAAACTTTGGTTTATGAAATCGCATAACAGTTTTCCATCTTTAGTGAGTTTGATCCTATAGAAAGCACAAGTGTTGCTAGCCTACAACATGTCTACAATACAGTATATGCTTTTTTATGTACGGTAGGGTTTTAAATTGGATTTGCAGATGCAGTCAATATGAACTATATCCACAGATAATGGCTTTTGAATTGTTTGAATGCTTGCAGTGATTTTCACTACAGAATAGTGTCTTACTTTGTTGTGGTACTGCCTTAGGGACTGAAGACCATGATCATTCGATACTGGCTTTCAAATTTGTCCATTACAAACAGATCTTTCTGAGACCTCTAAATCTTAATGATATTATATACTGTAGATGGTGAAATCCACAATTTTGCATTTTTTGTGAAAGTTGTATTTAAACTATAGCACTGGGGGGGCGTGGCCAGCCGGCAATGGAGTGAGACGTGCCCCGCTGAAGCTCCCGACGTTCTGTGCCCAGCCAGCCCTATCTAATCCGTGTGCCCTCCGGATTTGTACCCAGCAGCAGCGGCGGAACACCCAGACCGCCCAGCGAGACTATGGAGGCGAAAGAAGCTGGTAGATCGCGGCGAACCCGCCGTGACGACAGCGGGGAGGGAGACCTGCACAAGGCCCAAGATGGCGCCAGCGCTACCCCAGGACCTAGAGCGAGCAAAGCCGCACAGAAGGCTAGGGAGACGGCGGCAGCAAAATTACAGCAATATGCCTGCCACACCGCGGAGGAGACCACCCAAGGTACACCTGACATAGATGGGGAAACGGAGGGTGATGATTGGGACACAGGATCCCAACATAGAGGGGCAGCAGGATCTGATGCAGGCTCACAGCTTTCCCTAAATGCGCAGCCTGAAATAGAGGAGGCAAGCCCAGAGCCAACGCTAGCAGACATTTTGGCTGCAGTATATACATGTAATAAGGCAATTACAGCCCTTTCTGCACAGACTGGGGGCCTAAAAGAGGAGATTGGCCTTCTCAGGCAAGACTTATCAAACATCAGGGCCCGCACCACAGAGCTGGAGGGCAGAGTAAGTGATTTAGAAGACAAAATGGCACCGACTACACGTGACTTGAAAAGAGTAATCTCACATGCATTTGCCAATTCCGAGAAGAATGATGATTTGGAGAACAGGCTGAGGAGAAATAACATTAGATTCATAGGTTTCCCAGAGAAGTGTGAGCTACCCGACCCCACTATCTTTATTGAAAAATGGCTGGCGGACACTTTTGATGTTAATTATCTCACAAAATTGTTTGCAGTTGAACGGGCCCACCGCGTTCCGTTTAAACAACCAAAGCCTGGTGCCCCTGCACGTCCTATTCTTGCAAGAATCCTTCATTATAGGGACAGAGAACTGATCCTGCAAAAAGCGCGCCAAATGGAATCTATTACTTTTAATGGGCAAAACATTTCACTGTATCCTGACTTTTCCGCGGAGGTGCAAAAACAGCGAGCACAGTTCCTGGTCACCAAGAAACGGCTCCGGAAGCTGAATTTGAAATACGCCATGCTTTATCCAGCAAAGCTCAGAATTATTGTAAAAAATGAGACTCACTTCTTCCAAGACCCTGATGATGCAATGCGTTGGTTGGATAAAAACGAACAGCATTTAAAGGCCCAGTCCAACACTGAAGAATCATAAACATGTTTGCTAATCCAGGGTAGCTGGCCATGTTGGCAACTGCTGGGGCTACGTTGACCCAATAACTTTAAGTGTCTGCCTACGTGCTGGAGGATGACAGCATGTATGTTTTTGGTGCTATAGGAGGGCACGATACAGCTATCCTTGTTAATATATATTGAATTAAGGGCGGCTGGGGTGCTATTATACCCCTAGTCATTCATGGACTTATCTTTGATATGGTGAAACTGGAGGGGGGGTGGGGGGGGGGAGTTTAATGGTCAAGGTATATATATACGTTATTGGATGTGAAGAAATGCAGATTGTACTCAAGTGTGCATGCATTTATATTTAAATGTGCATACGGGTATAGATATGTATATTTATATCCATTCCTGATTGAGGGGAGGGGTTAAGTATCCTTTTATTCAACACGTCGGGAGGCTTCACTTTCGGGAAGTTTGGGTGAGGGGTGCCCTTTGGGTCTTGACAGTGCGTGTGATTTCAATAGTACTGTCGGTCTCCAAGGGATCTGCTCGCGCCACGTTGAGGGAACCTCCGGGGATCCGGAGTTCCTCTGGTCTTTTGATCCGAATGAAGATATGGAAATTAATGCTACTGTTAAATATGTTATATGTTGAAGTTCATAGTTGTGGTTTAGAGGTTAGGGTTATGGTCACCACCAAGATAACAACTAGATTCGCAGACCTTCAGAAAGCTGTAAAGCAATTTCTCTATTTTCACCTATGCATTTTAAATGTCTTAGTTGGAACGTGAGAGGGGCGGCAGACGCCACTAAAAGACAGGCCGTGTTTTCCTATTTAAAGCAATTTGCTCCAGCGATCTACTGCCTTCAGGAGACGCATTTGACACGAGACAGGATTAACTGGTTTAATAAGCGTTGGGTTTCTCACTCATTTCATTCCATGCATTCATCATATTCTAGGGGAGTCTCCATATTAATTCATGTAGGGGTTCAATATGAACACATCCATGAGATAATAGACGCAGAGGGAAGATTTGTACTAATTCATGGGAAACTATTTAAGAGGGAGTGTATCCTAATAGCAATATATATTCCCCCACCATATTCTTTTAATGTAATTAAGGAGTTTCTCCCATACATTAAAGATAAAGCTAACCTGCCCCTTTTGATCATAGGCGATTTTAATTGCTGTCTTGATCTAGAGAGAGATAAAATGGACTTTAAGGGAGATTCCCCTAGATATACGCATTTATACAGAACCCTTGGGGAACTAGGCCTTATGGAGTTTTGGAGATTGAGAAACCCAGACCTTGTAGAATACTCTTGCTTTAATAAATCTCATATGACCCTATCTAGGATAGATTTAGCAGTCACTAACCAGGCCATGCTACCATATCTTGGAGATATTCGCTATGAAGCTCGTGGGCTCTCTGATCATTCCCCTATTTGTTTATCTATGCAAGAATGCAGTGCGTCCCCCGCCTGTAGACCCCCGTGGAAGATGAACGCCTTCTGGTTTCCATTAATTACGTCTCATATCGAAATTTTGAAGAATCTACGCGAATTCTTTGAATTAAATGAATCGCCATCTACTTCCCAGTGGACGTGGGAAGCCTTTAAAGCATTTATCAGGGGGATCCTGATTTCAGCTATTAATAAAGTCAAAACGAATTCTACTGAGTGGGAAAAAATTCATAAAATTGCGGTTATAAATTCTGAAAAACGATATGTTACAAACCCCACTGATGTATATAAACAGGAATGGCTTGCCACTCAGGATCAGTACCATAAAATGATGCTGAATAAGGCAAACCAGAGGAGATTTTTCATAAAGCAGGCGTTCTTCGACCAGGGGGATCAGACGGGGCATCTATTGGCTACTATTGTGCGGGCACAAAAGGGCTCTAACTTCATCACTTCATTAAAAACTCCTAGTGGTAAGACAGTCTGCCAACCTGACGAGGTTTTGCAGGAGCTAAAAAGATTCTATGCTAAATTATATTTATCCAAGGCAACATGTACTGTTGTGGAGAGAGTTAATTTTGTCGAGGCAATTCCCCTGGCCAGATTGAGTGAGGAAGAGGTACAATTATTGGAGGCACCATTGTCTATGGACGAATTGGAGATAGCCTTGGCATCTATGGCAAACAATAAAGCCCCAGGCACGGATGGGCTCCCATCCGAGACATACAAGCATTATTCGGATATTTTACTCCCCAATTTATTAAAAATGGCAAACACTGCTCATGAAAAGGGATGTCTACCCCCTTCGTTAAACATGGCAACTATAGTACTTATTCCCAAAGCAGGCAAGGACCCTTTATTAGCGGAATCTTACCGTCCAATTTCGCTGCTAAACGCAGACGTCAAATTGATCGCTAAAGCCCTGGCCAATCGACTCTCTAAAGTAATCCTGTCAGTTATTTCACCAGATCAAACAGGCTTTATGCCTCAGAAAGCTACCGCTAATAACATCCGTAGGTTATACTTAAACCTACAGGCCAGGGCAGACAATGAGGGAAATAGGGCAATTTTATCCTTAGACATCGCTAAGGCATTCGATAGCGTAGAATGGGAGTACCTGTATACAGTCTTGGGGTGTATGGGATTTGGGCCATATTTCATTGGGTGGGTAAAAACGTTATACCATTCCCCCTCAGCAGTGATTAGAGCTAACGGCTCGGTATCGCCCTTATTTAGGCTTCAGAGAGGTACAAGACAGGGGTGCCCCTTATCCCCTCTATTGTTCGCCATAGCGATAGAACCCCTGGCAGAAAGCATCAGGCAATCCCAATACATTACGGGTTTCAAATACGGCAGTATAGAGGAAAAAGTCTCGCTTTACGCGGACGACACCCTACTGTATTTGGCAGACACACAATTATCACTAGAGTCTGCGATAAGTTTACTGAATAAATTCGAGAGATTCTCAGGGTTATCAATTAATTGGGATAAATCCTGCTTAATGCCATTAGATCCCTTTGTAACACCCCAATCAGTGATAAATCTTGACCTGAAAATAGTGGATTCCTTTAAATATTTGGGCATAACTATATCAAGAGATCCTTTACAATTCCAACAGTTAAATATTGCTCCACTACTGGATAGGTCTAGAGCAAAGATTAAGGCCTGGCTTAAGCTTCCTCTATCAATAGTTGCCAGAGTGAATCTAATCAAAATGGTATTAATGCCTCAGATACTATACTACCTGCATAACTCTCCGGTTTGGCTGCCCAAAAAACTATTCAAAGTTTTTGACAAGATGTTTAGAGATTTAATTTGGAATAAAAAGCAACCACGGATTAAATTAGAGCGGTTACAATACCCCAAGGATGAGGGCGGGCTGGCTGTCCCTAACCCATGGATATACTTCTTAGCCTCCCAGATACAACATTTGGGGGGGTGGGAACAGAATGATTTAAGGGAATCTAGCAGGGATCTATTAAATCACTGGCTGGGTACGAACTCAATATACGAAGCGCTGGAGGGTGGCAGGGCCAATCTCACGGATCCAAAAATGCCTACTTTGGTCCTTATGCACAAGACATGGCATAAGATTCGTTACTTACAAAAGATAGAAGGATATACTAAATTTACACCTATCTGGCGGAATTCAAACCTGCCAGAACTGAACAACTTGGACTTTGGTTATAGGTGGGAGGGGGCAGGTGTTGACAAGTTAAGCCTAGCCTTTCCTAAAGATAAATTAATATCTTTAAACGCGTTATCGCAGCTAATGCCAAACATTCCTAAGGGAATACTCCAATTTCAGCATTTACGATTTGCTCACGCTGTAAAGAAACAGGCAGAAACATTCCAATTTAGATCTCAGGCATCCCCTGTAATAAATATGGTCGCACAGGCTTATACTAAACAAGGTTTAATATCCTTATGTTATGGTATGTTATTAGATGATTTCCTTGGCAAATTCCCACTATTATGTAGAAGGGCCTGGGATAAAGAGATTCCAACTTTATCAGATCAGGAGTGGTTAGAGGCATTACAGGCGGTTCCACTGCTCTCAATTAATGCCACTCAAAAATTGACACAGCTGCAAATTATCCATAGGACCCACTACACACCTAGCCGTCTGTATCGCTTTGGCATGCTCCCTTCCCCGACCTGTACCAGATGTGCTAGAGACCATGGGGATCTCTTACACATGCTATGGAATTGTCCCAAGCTTAGGAGGTACTGGGGAGGTGTATTAGATGCAATAGATCAAATATTCCAAACAAAAGTCCCGCGCACGGCACTGGTATGTATTTTGGGAGCATATGAGGACGGGAATATATCTGAACATACTAGAATAGCTGTGTTGAGATCATTATTTATAGCTAGAAAATTGATATTGCAACTCTGGAAGCAAGTTAACCCCCCGTCCCTGAAAATGTGGATTAGGCAAATCAATGACTCTTTAAAACTTGAAAAGATAACATATGCACATAGGAATGCTACTGAAAAATTTGAAAAAATATGGGATAAATGGCTGAATGCGCAGGACTTTGTTGATCCAGAAATAGTGCGAGAACGAATATTGGCTACGATAGGATTATCTAGTAGCTCTGTAAATAACATGTAATAACGAATCTTTGCCATACCAAACTTTGTTCTTTTCTGTTCTTTTGATGTATGCTTACTGAGGGATGCAATGTACAGTTTGTTTTTATTGGTGACCTTAATAAAGCTTTTTTGTTGAACAAAAAAAAAAAAAAAAACTATAGCACTATTTTTTTTATTACTACCAAACTATTCCAGTCTTTTTTGCCTTTATCCATAAAATTCAAAATCTGCTTGTAACGATTGGTGTAGCAAACAGAAGTCTGGTTATTGTGTGATCTGCAGTATCACCAATAAATCAGACACTATACCTGATTATATGGTGATCTGCAGAATCACCAATAATGCAAGTATAGCAAACAAGGTAATAGCAAGTGTACAGTGCTTGGTGCAACAGTAATACTGATTAGTTTTGGCAGAACCTCACCAGAGGAGCTGGTGAGGTACTATCAGTAATGAGCCTCACCAGTGAAAAAGGCTCACTGGTGAGTGGAGTGGTCAGACAGATCGGTTCGGCAACAGACAGGAGGATACAGTACAAAATCGGCAGGCAGAAGGATAAAGATATATCAGGCAGCAACAGGATCAGATGGGCGAAAGTACAGAATCGTTTAGCGTAAGAGTAGTCAGAAGAGAGCCAGAGTCCTACACAGATAATCAAGCAATAATAACAGTAGTAATAATAATTCCTAGTCTTGTGTGAAATCCCTGGTTTCCTCCCAGATCAAAGCACACCGGAACTATCTAAGGTCTGAGTGCTCACACGAAGCTTTCGCAACAGCAGACAGTTTGCAAGTGATTCTCGGAGGCTTAAGAAGCGGAGGAGACCCCTCGGCCACACCTATGCCCATCAGCTAATCAGAACTGCCGAGAGTCACTTCTGACGTCAGCCGACCGGCAGGTCAGCTGACGCGCCTCCTCCCCGCATAAAGGTCCTGTCTGCGCGCGCCACCCTATGAGCCACTGACAATCCCCTCCCCTGCGTGCTAGACGCCGGAGGGACAGGAGAAACGCCCGACAGGGAAACCGAAGAAGCTGCGGGGGCATCCTGACTGCCCGCAGCTGCATCTCCACAGAACGTTACACTGCTTGTGTTTTAGTAAAACATTTCTCAGTTTCAACAATGGACAAGTTGGTTTGTACTTTTCTCAATTATATACAGGTTTAAACAATCTACAAATCACATATTTAGGGCTATCCAGGTTGAAACAATACATATATTCATCAATTAAAATTTTCAGGCAGGAAAAGCTAGATGTATACAATTATCAGGGTGAGCCTTCCTTTCACTTTTACTCCTGCCCTTTCTTTTCTCAGTAAAAAATATATTAACCCCTCGCACTCACGCATGCAAATGTTCAAACAAATGCATTCACAGATGCACTCATCCAGGCACAACTGCTATCCCTACAGCTAAGTTAAAAGCCGGGGTCTTAGTTCACAGAAGAATGCATTCTTATGCTTAGTCACCTATACTGCGCAGAAGTACCCAGGTAAACATAGGTGTCCTAACTCTGGCCCTGTAACATGCATAGTGCAGACATGCAAACACATTCATTGCATCAAACCTATCAATGGATTAGGAGCACACATCCTGACGTCCTCTCCTGGGACAGATAGTGCATCTTACCAATCGCACAAGGGAGCTAACGTAATGTATCCATGTGCACCATGCACATACACCAGCATAAGCTGTGTGCATGCTGACAAACACATACAGGGGAAGGAGGGAGTGCACTGAATTGGACCGTAGCCACAGGGGTCAGTAACAAGAAAAAAATACATATATCCAGGCACATCGCCTCTAGTTAGGACATTAAATAAGTTATTAAGGAAAGGGAGGTGCTGAAGGGGGTGTGGCTAGAAAACAGCAAAAAATGTATTAACCCCTCGCACTCACGCATGCAAATGTTCAAACAAATGCATTCACAGATTCACTCATCCAGGCACAACTGTTATCCCTACAGCTAAGTTAAATACATATACATTTTTTGCTGTTTTCTAGCCACAACCCCTTCAGCACCTCCCTTTCCTTAATAACTTATATAATGTCCTAACTAGAGGCAATGTATCTGTGTATATGTATTTTTTTCTTTTTACTGACCCCTGTGGCTAGGGTCTAATTCAGTGCACTCCCTCCTTCCCCTGTATGTGTTTGTCAGCATGCACACAGCTTATGCTGGTGTATGTGCATGGTGCACATGGATACATTACGTTAGCTCCCTTGTGTGATTGGTAAGATGCACTATCTGTCCCAGGAGAGGACATCAGGATGTGTGCTCCTAATCCATTGATAGGTTTGATGCAATGAATGTGTTTGCATGTCTGCATTATGCATGTTACAGGGCCAGAGTTAGGACACCTATGTTTACCTGGGTACTTCTGCGCAGTATAGGTGACTAAGCATAAGAATGCATTCTTCTGTGAACTAAGACCCAGGCTTTTAACTTGGCTGTAGGGATAACAGTTGTGACTGGATGAGTGAATCTGTGAATGCATTTGTTTGAACATTTGCATGCGTGAGTGCGAGGGGTTAATACATTTTTTGCTGTTTTCTAGCCACACCCCCTTCAGCACCTCCCTTTCCTTAATAACTTATATAATGTCCTAACTAGAGGCGATGTACCTGTGTATATGTATTCTTTCTTTTCTCAGTGACCTAACTCTCAACCTCTGTATCCGCTCTGGCTGTGATCCAACCTCTTCTTCACTGATCCCAGCCAGAACCTGTTAGGTGACTACCAAGCTTTAAACTATATTATCAGTATTCTCCAATTTCATAAGCTGCTCCATAGGTTCACCAACCTTGGTTTCTAACTCAGCAACATGAACAGGTTCAGGGCAACAATACACATCCTTGACTGGCTGTACCGGAACACTGTATCAGTTTTTTTCTAAATGAAGACTATAAATGATGAAAGGCAAATAAATTAAGAAGCAGTAGGTGAAAAGTGACTAAGTCCACCTGACCCATTAGATATTATTACTGCCTGTTTTCTGGCATCTGTTTTTAATGCTTCTATGTACATTAATTTGAGTAGTTTAAGAGCAGGTCACAGACTGAGTAGCTCAATTTATAGCAAACAATATAGAAAACCCTCCCTTATTTGGCCCTAGCTTGCAGAATACAAAACCCCGCTTGCAAGAAAAGAAAAAAAGTTTTTATATACATATTAACTCTTTAAGGATGAAACTAGTTTAAATCTATGCCCTGTTTTGATTCTGTTGTGGCTGCTCTCGTCACTCCCGCCAATCACATCACTCTCTGCCTGCCACAGCTCACTCGCCCTGCCCATCTCTATGACAGCAAAGCCCTGTTAGCCAGTCAGGAGCCGATTTTGTTGGCTCTTGACCCTGTCTATCAATGTAAGCCACTCCCATTGGCTTATTGATAGACATGGTCAGGAGCCGATGAAAGCAGCTCCTGACTGGCTCACAGGAACTCTGCCATCATAGAGATAGCAGAGTGGGTAGCCTGAGGTTCCAGGCATGTGACGTGGATGGCAGTTGCGGCGGGTATGTGCAGCGATTCATCGGTATTCCGCTGTTTATGGTACCAGTAGTCTCTGGTCCTTAAGGAGGCAGAGACGGCTGGTACTTAAGTGGTTAATAATCCGATAAACAGAAGCAAGACAACAGATATTTTCTTAGTTGATATCAAGCTATACTGAAAGCATTACATTCTGTTTATATTAACATTTTATACAGCATCCCATTTTTGGAGAAAGGGCTTGGTTTTTTTGGAGAAAGGAGTTGCATAATGACTTTTAATCGCTACAACGGCTACTTCGTCTGTAAGAGGTGTGTATAGTTCCCATACATACCCTCCTAGGATAGGGAAAGGAAAAAGAGTACACATTTTGTTACTAATCCCAACCATTTCCTGTAATATTGTCCCTATACTTAACAATCTTATTTTATGTACATGTATGTAGTATTGGGCCTATTAAGCAGCCGTCGGGAGATCTGGATGGAGGGTAAAACTGATAAACGTCTCACCCTGCTCCTGCACAAGTTCCGGCGGTGTTAATTACTATTACCCCTCCAGGCTGTCATGGATAGTGGGGGAAAGATGTACTTCAGCTTCCAGCTACTGCTAACGGCTGAATTACAGTGTTTTTGTAGTAATTTGTGATCTGTCTTTTGACGGCACCCAAATTACTCACTGAGCACCACTATAGCCATAATTCCTATTATGACCTGTGGTAGCGCTGGCCTTTCACAGTGCTCCAGTATTAGGGCCTACTAAAACAATAATTTACAACCAATTTAAGTAATGGGGTATCTTCCCTAAGACCACATTTCCATTGCAGTGCAACATCCTTCCATCCATCATTAAACTGGACGTGCTTCCCATACTAGTGCAATTTGCGCCTTAATCCCCCTGCTATGCTAAATCAGTCAATGGGCATTTGGACAAAATCCCCTAAAAAATTATTCAGGCACTATTTGTTTTCCCTTGCACACATATTGGAAGCAACCTATTGAAATCAATAGGCTTTAGTTTTTGTGTATGGGCAATGGAGCCACATTCAAACTGGATTCTGTACCAGTGGAAACTGGGCCTAAGAGTTAATAGCAGTGTATGAGCAAAAGCAGTAATAGTTTGTCTATGTAGATCAAAAACTTAGAAGTGAATGGGCTTTAAATACATAAAGGCTCCTGCAACAAATTTCTTATGCAGTAAAGTGGGAGTTTATGGGTAGCCTGTAGTACAATGACTGCAGTGAAGCACAACATGAGTTTACTGTCAGTTTATTATCATTTATAGTATTTATAAAGTGCCAACATATTACGCTGTGCTGGACAATAAATACATACAATGGTACAAAGGTTGACAAAACTTAACAAGGTTATACAACATAGGACAAAGTTATACGAGGCAAATGGCACAAAATACATGATCATGCAATTTTCAGCTTGTTAGGTAGGCCCAATAATACAAGTATGAGATGTCATAGGAAAGGAGCACACAATCATTGAAGAACACACTTAAAAAAGGGAGGACCCTGCCAAAGACTTACAATCTAAGGGATTTTAGTGAATGTCTATTTAGTGCTGAAATAAATGGAAGGTGCATTTTAATAACATCATTTCATTTCAAAATGAGTTGGGGAGCAATAAAGGGAACAGATATATATATATATATGTTTTTGTTTTTTTTGTAAATTAACCTTGTAGCTATCAATGCCGCACAGTAGCAGTTCAAAGTGACAACTAATCCAGCTGCTGCTGTTGCATGCCGGGACTTGGGAGATGTAGTGTGCCCGGCCAATATTGCATGCCAGGAGATGTAGTCTTTGATACCTTTTCATCTCCTGGCTGGGATATGTAATGACTACATCTCCCAGTATGCACTAGCGGCCGGGCATGCTAGCTGCTGTAAGTTTTCTATGCGCCTACATTTCTGTCTTGGTGCCTCTTTGCCACTAATTAACATTATACCCTATAGAAGCACCTAAATTGTCCAATAGCCTTATGCACCAAAGTTTTCTGCTTCCATGGGACATTGGCTTTTGGCTATGTTATTGCCAAATGCAATGTGTTTGAATATAACCTAGCTAAATGCCATTGTATAAACCAAGCATGTGCAGCCCAAAGCTGCATATATCCACTTCAGTTTGCATCTGTTAAATAACAATGCCCAAATTATCAGGTATGCTATTTGTCATCTTTGGGGAAAGCTATCCAGGGGCATTTCTAGCCTTTTTGTCACTCCAAGCAAGAAGTCCTGTGTCACAACCACACACTAGAGAATATAAACCATGTGCTGTATAGGATGGATGCATAATACAGGGAGTCCCTGAGATACAAACAACCCACCGATCCTGTTGCAATTCGTCTGCACACCCCCTTCCTGCACTACCCCAGCTTGGTGTGTAAATGCAGAGTATAGTGCAGCAGAAGCTGTGCTCTCACCTCTCCGCTGGAGTCCGGTGCTGTGCTTATGCCTTACCGCTCACCACTGGCTCTAGAGCCGAGCATCTCCTACCGCATGTAGCATCATTACACGCTCCATGAGGAGAGCCAGCACTAAAGGGAGCAGAAAACAGACAGGATGGTTGCAGAGGCACAGCACCGGACTCCAGAGGGGAAGTTAGAGCACAGCTTCTGCTGCGCCTATACTCCTCTTTTACACACTGGACTGGGGGAGCTCAGGAGGGGGACAGGAATAGATAGTGGGACAAGGGGACAGAAGAAGGCACAAAGGGGGACAGAAGGAGGCATAGTGGGACAGAGGGAGGCACAGAGGGATACACACACAGCCGGATCATCCACAAGGCAACTTAGGCAGGTGCCTAGGGCCTGAAGAGAGTCTAGGGGCCTGGTTTATGTTAACCCCAAACAAATCTTGCCAGAAAAAGCTAGGTGGCCATCAAGCATGAGCCCAATGTCATTGTTTGACTAGGTCACCTGTTACACTTTAATCTCTGGATGCGCAGAGGTGGCACAGGGGGACTGAAGGTGGCACAAGGAGAGAGGAGGTACAAACACCTGTGGGGGTGTGGCTTCATTTGGGGTACGTGGCTTAGTTCCGGGACGGGGATTATTTCAGGGACGGGGCTTAATAACGGCATGGCACCTCCCAGGACCAATGGCACTCTAGGCATTGGCCTCTAATGCCTATGCCTAAAATGCCCTTGAAGATACCCATACATTTTTGGATTGCTTTGTACCACTTCATTAGGGAGAACTAGTTGTTTTCTATTTGAGGTTTAAATAAATGAATACATTTGAAGTGGCAGGAGAATACAATAAACCTTTAAATAGGCTGTAACTGATAAGCTGGATTTTTTTTTTAATCAGTAAATGTTGATCTGATCTTCTCCTGTTTCATTTTGAACTGCTAGTAATTTGAAACTGAGCTAGTTTCAAATTACAGTAGAACGTCTTTATAGTAAACTCCAAGGGACCAAACAAAGTAGTTTACTATATCAGAAGTTCACTATATTAGAATTGGTCATACATTGTATATTTATACAGATGCATTTGCTGGGACCTGAGGACTTATTATATCCAGAGGTTAACTATATCAGAGTATACAGTAAATTGCACTACTAACCAGAAATAAGTGTGCATTAGTTTGTGTCTATAGTAAAGCCAAGGTAATAACTTACTAGAGTCACAAGTGATGATTTTTCTACTGATATTTGTCTTTTTTTGCTTTATTTACAAGATAGACATTCCTAATCATGTTCAAGCCAGTGATAGTGGTGTCTTTAATAATTACAGTATCAGTGGTACTACTTTTTCTAACTGTTGCTGCTGTAGCTACTGTTATTACTGGCAGTGGGCCCAATGCAATTTACTTTTTCTCCTAGGTGATATTTTCACATCTTATCACCTGCCACATTTCCCACCTACACATTATGTATACTGGAGTTTGCTGAAATACAAATTCCGGAAGTTTCTCTCACTTTTGACTGAGAAAGCCATTTGTATTGGTGGTGAAATGTCCGTTTCTTGTATACAAAAACTTCTATCTAACAATTAATGTTTTCTGTGGTATATCTTAACCTCTTGAGGACCATGGTGTTAAGCCCCCCTAGTGACCAGGCTAATTTCTGCTTAATCGGCCACTGCAGCTTTTAGGCCAAGCTGCAGGGCCGTACAACTTTGCACATAAGTGACTTCCCCCCCCCCCCTTTTCTCCCCACCAACAGAGCTCTCTGTTGGTGGGGTCTGATCCTCCCCCCCCCCCCCCCCCCTCTGTTTATTTTTTTTTTAAATAAATATTTATTTGGATTTTTCTGTAATATTTATTACTATTTTTTTTTTTCAAAATCCCCTCCCTCCCCCCAGCCGGCCAAATACGGCGATCGGCTGTCATAGGCTTCTGCCTATGAGAGCCGATCGCTCTCTTGTCCCCCAGAGGGACAGCCATGTCACATGGCTGTCCCCAGTACAACGCTGCTGCTGATCGCAGCGCTGTACATGTAAATACACGGCGTGCAACAGTCTTCCTGAAGGAGGAGCTCAACTCCACCCACCAAGCGGGAGATGCACGCGCAGCCTGCGTGCAATCTCCTGCAAACCGCTGCCCCAGGACTTTACGCCAATCGCCGTTAGCTGGTCCTGGGGCTGCCTGCGCGGCGTGACGTGGTCGGCAAGCGGTTAAGTAATATTTTTGGGACTATAACACTTTTTCTCCCCCCAAAACTGGAGAGCTAAAGTCACTGCGTCCTCACTCGCTCTTGCTGAATAGATGAAAGAAGCCCAGTGCATCTCTCACCTCATCCATTGGAGCCCATCGTGATCAGAGACCTATCCCTCACTGTTCCCATAGTGCAGAGTTCTGCTGATGACGTGATCAGCAGAAGCCGGCACTAGGGGAAGAAAGATAGGAGAGGTCTCTAAACGGCGGGGACTTTTATGGATTGGGTGAGCCGTGCTGCTGCCGCTTTCATCTATTCAGGGGGAGCAGAGGAGGACAAAGGTAGACAGAGGACACAAGGAAAATACATGGGGGAAAGAAGGGAACGGAGGGGTACACATGGGGGACACGAGGTACCAGGGGGACGCAATAATTGGGGGGAAAACATCAACAAGACACTCCTGGACCATGGCTGCACAAGTTTAGTATATTTTTTTTTACACTGGTTTTTGCCCTCTAAGCCTAGATGCATCTTACAGTCTGGCGCGTCTTTTATATTCTGAAAAATACGGTAATGCAATGTGTGACCTTAACATGTTTCCCCTTTTTTTTTTTTTTTCACTGCCTAGGTATTGGTCTTATAACCAGCACTGGAATCACAGAGTTTAGGAAGAAAGGACAGTACGTGGGTTGTCTTCTATTATTATGACTGGGTACTGATTTGCATCATAGTTTTATGTGGATAGGTATAATGCAGGTGCATGTTAAAAGGCTAGTAGATTGACAACTAAAGCTGGCCACTAACGGTCCAATTTCTAGCGAAAAATCGTTCGAGCGATCAGAAATTCTGATCGGACGAAAAATCGTTCACTACACCATCAACTAACCAATCATTGCTTCCTATCCATCACGACCACCAAGAAAATCCAAATTTTCGTTCGACGAAAATTCATTCGGGCGACATTTTTTTCACTCGTTTATAATCGATTGTGTCCACCAATGGAGATTATTTACAACCAATCCGATCAGAATTTCTGATCGCTCGAACGATTTTTCGCTAGAAATTGGACCATTAGTGGCCAGCTTAAGACTTTCCCTATAACTGAATCATTACTATCTGGCTTGCCCAACCCTTTTTTCTGTGTGCGGTTTTCACAAGGAATTTATCTAATGACAATTGCTTTTGCCTACTTTTGAGGAATTCACAGAAAGGTGACATTGTGCAGTCCCTACACTCAAGAAGCTCAGTTGTGATGTGTGTATATGTTCTGTGCTAGTATATTAAGACATTGTTTAAATTCCATAAAAAAATTAGTTTGTCTTTCAAAACACTCTTTTTTTAAAAAAAAAATGCGTAAAAAGCTCGTAAAATGTTACATTGTAAAATGAAAATACATGGCTCGCATCATTACGAAGCCAGTCAGGGGAAATATAAAGGCTCCAATAGACTTACCACTCCCTCCTCAGTCACACATGACTTAAAGCGAACCCGAGGTAGGTTTGAAGAATGTTATCTGCATGCAGATCCTGGATCTGCCTATACAGCTCAGCCTCTGTTGCTATCCCAAACCCCCCTAAGGTCCCCCTGCACTCTGCAATCCCTCATAAATCACAGCCACGCTGCTGACAAACAGCTTGTCAGAGCTGGCTGTGTTTATCTCTATAGTGTCAGTCTGCTGCTCTCCCCGCCTCCTGCAGTACTCCAGTCACCGCCTGCATCCCTTCCCTCCCTGCTGATTGGAGGGAAGGGACGGGGGCAGGGATCAGAGCTATGCAGGAGGTGGGGGAGCAGCTGAGACTGACACTACAGATGTAAACACAGCCTCACAGCACGGCTGTGATTTATGAAGGATTGCAGAGTGCAGGGGGACCTTAGTGGGGTTTGGGATAGCAACAGAGGCTGGGCTGTATAGGCAGATCCAGCCTCTGTATGCAGATAACATTCTTTAAACACACCTCGGGTTCTCTTTAAAGTCAACCCGAGGTGAGAGGAATATGGAGGCTGCCATATTTATTTCCTTGTAAACAATGCCAGTTGCCTGGCAGCCGTTAATCTTCAGGCATAAGGTAATGTCTGAGTCAAAAACCTGGAACAAGCATATGACTAATTCCGGAAACCCTGAGTCAGCCAAATCAGAGTACCTGTTCTGCTGCATGTTTGTTCAGAGTCTGTGGCTTAACGTATTAGAAACACAGGATCAAAACTACTGCCAGGAAACTGGTATTGTTTAAAAGGAAATAAATAGGGCAGCCTCCCTAAACCTCTTACTTCGGGTTTATAGCAAACCTGAACTGAAAATTAAAAGTCAAAATAAACATACATACGTCATACTTGCCTCCCGTGTAGTCTACTCCTCAATCTCTTTATCCTCTCCTGCATCTTGTTTATTCACTGTGGTCAATGGAATTCTCTGTCCTCCATTTTGAAAATGGCGATATCTGGTCAGACCACTGTTGAACTGTAATATCGCCCCTGTGAGCCAACCTCCATTTAAAAAAAAAGGAAATGACACTGTAACAGCTTCTGGGTCAGCACACTGCTAAACTGTAACATAGCCCACTTAAAAGGAACCTGAAGCGATTGCAATTATTTAAAATACACATGAAGTATCTGCAAATGAATATGATATACTTACGTCACTGTCAGTTCCTCTCAGAAGCTCACCATTTTCTTCTTACAGTGCTCCTTTCCAGTTCTGACAATATTTTGTCAGAGCTGAAATATACCAGTTGCTGTCAGTTATATATCAGCAGCTGTCAGTGACAACTGAATGTGCAAGGTAATGTCCATGTTTCCCTATGGCTCAAGTGGATGATATTACAGTTTAACAGTGTTCTGACCAGGAAGCTGTTATGGGGTAATGGCCATTTTTAAAATGGAGGACGGAAAATTCCATTGATCACAGTGGACAAATGGGATTCAGGAGAGGAGAAAGAAAGTTAGGAGTAGACTTCACACGAGGGGGAAAGTATGACCTGTGGATGGTTATTTTGACTTTTTATTTTCAGTTCAGGTTATTTTTAAGCCATAGGGAAATATGGAGATTACCTTGCTCATCAGTTATCCTTTCAGTTATAACTGACAGCAACTGGTATATAACTGACAGCAACTGATATTTCAGTTGTGACAAAATCTTGTCAGAATTGGAAGGATCATTGTTAGAAGCAAATTGTGAGCTTCTGAGAGGAACTGGCAGCATGACAAGTATGTAATATTCATTTGCAGGTGCTGTATATTCTGGAGTATAAGACTACTTTTTAACCCTTGAAAATCATTTGAAAAGTCAGGAGTCTTCTTATACGCCGGGTGTCATTGATGCCAGGTGATACGCCCTTTCCTGTTACTGACTCTCAGATCTCACTGATGAGGACTGTAGTGAAGAGGCACAGGCACACATTTTATAATTTGGTGCGTGTTGGAAGAGGGCGTAGTCTTATACGGCGAGTATATTCCAAACTCTATATTTTAACTGAAAAATTAGGGGTCATCTTATATGCCCAGTCGTTATATCGTGTTTATTTTAAATAATTTTACTTGGTTCAGGATCACTTTAAGGACATGGGCTTAAGGAGAACTATGAGCAGGCACTAATCATTCACTGAGGATGTATAACTTGGTAAATCAGATATTTTTCAGAACTGGGGCTTTAAATAAGCTAAATTTCATCTTTTAACCTGCTTTAAAGTAGTTACCATGGTGACAACATGGCTCCATACATCTGCAGTAATATTTGTGTAGTTTTCAGACACCAAAGCCTGCGATCTCCAATGCATTGATGAGCATTTCAACATTGTCACATACACAGATTCAATACTGTGGTCAGACAAGGCTGCTTACTCAGTACAAAGGAATGTGTGTCTGTGATCTACTAAAAGCAACTTCTAATTGGCTGGAGAGGGCACAAGACAGCAATACTCTTGAAGTCCTAGCAAAAATAATAGGCGAGTAATAGAAAATATAATACTTATCCTTTAGAAGAGTGCTTTTAAGTGTACCCAAGGCGACCTGTGACATAAGATAAACATGTGTGTGTACAGTGCAAAACACAATAATAACCAAGCTGTTTTACTTGTTTTATTTTGCTACGTGAAAGAGTTAATTTTTAGGCATGGAAATGACAGCTTTTGTCTTGTCAGTACCTTGTCAGGGATATAGTAGACATCACTGATAAGCCAATAACAGCCATAAAAGTTTTCCTGGCAGGATACAACTACTGAGAGCAGAGGAAGATAAATTACATTAACTAGCAACCTTTTTCTAACTCTGGGACACTTATTAGGATAGCACTGAGCAGAGGCAACAAATTATTAAATCTACTTTTTACATGTTCAAATATAAAATAAAGCCATGGGATATCTAAAAAATAATTTTTAGGAGAATTATATCATCAGTTTATTTTTTTTCCTCGGGTTAACTTTAAATTTTTCTGTCTGACCAAAATAAATTCAAAGTACAATGCCCAAATTACTCTAAATGCAGTAGCCTTTGTGAAACCTGCAATATGGAAATGAGAATTGTTATTTTAAAATCTTTAACTTCACCTTGTCCTTAAACAGAATATTGTGATTGACAAGGATAGTATATTGTGAGTGACAGATCCACATTTGTAGGCGCTTCAGTGGCAGGTAATAATGAGACTTTTTTTTTAGGTGGTTTCAAGAAATTTGTGTTAGAACAGTCTGCTAATACCGTATTTTCAGAAGAAAAATGGAAGTGGAGCAATCTGTTTGCTTCTTGTAACTTTGCCATTTTAAACTAGATTCTGAATGGAAAGCAGTGCATTTATATACATTAACAAATATTTTTTTCTGTTAAATTACAGTAAATATTATTGTTGCTACAGCAACAAACACACTCTAGCCATTGTTGGATGTTAAAAGTTAAAGAATTCATAGAAGTTATTAAAATAATACATAAGGAACGGTTATTAGAACATGTAAAATTTGCTTGTTTTGCAAATCATACTGTAGGTAATGCAAAATGATGTTATATCCACTTTAGCCTGCTCTAACTCTGTGGTCAATATGTCACCCCAGTTGGTCCTGGGACATGGATTCATCCACTTTAGCCTACTGATCCCCATGTCACCCCAGTTGGTCCTGGGACACAGGTTCCTTCACTTTAGCCTACTGATACCCATGTCACCCCAGTTGGTCCTGGGACACAGGTTCCTTCACTTTAGCCTGCTGATACCCATGTCACCCCAGTTGGTCCTGGGACACAGGTTCCTTCACTTTAGCCTGCTGATCCCCATGTCACCCCAGTTGGTCCTGGGACACAGGTTCCTTCACTTTAGCCTGCTGATCCCCATGTCACCCCAGTTGGTCCTGGGACACAGGTTCCTTCACTTTAGCCTGCTAATCCCCATGTCACTCCAGTTGGTCCTGGGACACAGGTTCCTTCACTTTAGCCTGCTGATCCCCATGTCATCCCAGTTGGTCCTGAGATACAGCTCCATCCACTTTAGCCTGCTGATCCCCATGTCACCCAAGTTGGTCCAGGGACAAAGGTTTATCCATTTTAACCTGCTGATCTCAAAGGAGAACTGTAGTGAGAGGTATATGGAGGCTGACATATTTATTTCCTTTTAAGCAATACCAGTTGCCTGGCAATCCTGCTGAACCTCTGCCTCTAATACTTTTAGCCCTAGACCCTGAACAAGCATGCAGCATATCAGGTGTTTCTGACACTTTTGTCAGATCTGACAAGATTAGCTGCTGGCTTGTTTCTGGTGTGCTTCACACTACTGCAGGCAGATGGCTCAGCAGGGCTGCCAGGCAACTGGTATTGCTTAAAAGGAACTCAATATGGCAGCCTCTATATACCTCTCACTACAGTTCTCCTTTAAGGTCACCTCAGTTGGACCTGGGACACAGGTCAGTCCTAATTGAACCTCAAATGTATGTATGTATGTATGTATGTATGAGAGGTCATATATTTTGCTTCAGAGCCAAACCCAGATGAAATACGTGTGTGTGTGTGTGTGTGTGTGTGTGTGTGTGTGTGTGTGTGTGTGTGTGTGTGTGTGTGTGTGTGTGTGTGTGTGTGTGTGTGTGTGTGTGTGTGTGTGTGTGTGTGTGTGTGTGTGTGTGTGTGTGTGTGTGTGTGTGTGTGTGTGTGTGTGTGTGTGTGTGTGTGTGTGTGTGTGTGTGTGTGTGTATACGTGCAAACCCTTCATGGGTTGGGATATTTTTTTTCCAAAGGTAAGCCTCCATTCTTTTAATTTTGTTTTAAATATTTTATCTTTTGAGAGCTTCTTGTCATTGATAATTGACTCTGTTGGACAAGTTCAGCTCATTGTACTCCCACTTCCACTTACATTGGCTCTATTCTCTGACAATTTAACCAGGAAATACTCACTATAGGTAGCCTCTGACTATGTCGATTGTCATCTGATTTTCATCTTATAATAACATTATAATGTGTGAGTTTTGTGTTCAGTGATTTAAAGTACCCCTGACCTAATAAAAAACAAAAACAAAATAAAATCATTTTATTTTTCATCTGTGTTGTGACACAAAGGTCACAGCTCAATCTTTCCCTTTTAGTGCCCTCCATCCCCCACTCTACTCTGGCTGGATAGTGTAATGGTTAAGGGCTCAGCCTCTGACACAGGAGACCAGGGTTCGAACCTCGGCTCTGCCTGTTCAGTAAGCCAGCATCTATTCAGTAGGAGACCTTTGGCAAGTCTCCCTAACACTGCGACTGCCTATAGAGCGCGTCCTAGTGGCTGTAGCTCTGGCACTTTGAGTCCGCCAGGAGAAAAGCGCGATATAAATGTTCTGTGTTTGTACTCACCTGCTCTAAGATGGGCTAGGAGAAAGTGTCAGTACTTCCTCCTCTGTCCATCATCAGTAATTCCCCCTGCACTAGCCGCTATTAGTTTCTATGTGCAGAGCGCACTGCAGAGCTGCGCTGTGTGCAGTCTTGGGGTAATTTACCTCAGAACGATAGTGTACTAATACGGCTATTAGTACGCTATCATTCTAAGGTAAATTACCCCAAGACTGCATGCAGCGCGCTGTGCACATAGGACCTAATAGCAGCGAGTGCAGGGGGCATGCTTGATGACGGGCAGAGAGGAAGAAGTACTGACACTTCCTCCCCACCCATTCTCGATGTTCTGCTCAAGTCAAAGATTTTAGCTGAGCAGAAGGGGGGGGGGGGGGAGAAGATACTAAAGAGGGAGGAAAGTGCTGCATTTTAGAATTTAGAGAACTGAATTTAGAGAACTTTAGAATTTAGAGAACTGAAGTCAGACCAAGTTCAAGATGTATTTGGATTGATTGCTGTGACTGCTGACATCACAGACAGACTACTTTGACAAGCAAATTCCATTAACTGGAGAATTTCACTGAAAGACGGGCACTATTAACAGGTGGACTACTGAGGCTGGTTAAATTGACACTGACGATCAGAGTGAGACTGATAGCTCAAGAGACTACTGTTCCCCCACCATGTTTGCCTTGCAATATCCAGCAGCATGCAGCCATTGCTCTCTTTGTCTGATCATGGCCACCCTGTAATGTGCCCTTCCTGCTTTAGCCCACGTTCATTCCATAAAGTAGCTTGGTTGCATGCTCAGACATTTGCTAGAAGATGAAGATGAGCACAGTACAGAGTGGCAGCACAGAGAGAGAAAGAAAAAGTAATGGCAGCATGCTAACAAAATGGGGATGGGGGATGATATTGTCAATGAAAAGCAAATGTTTCAAGCTTGTGTAAACTGTATGCAGTTTTGTATTGGGACAATTAAATAAACTTTCTGTAATTTTGAATGGCGGTGTGTACCATAGCTGCACTCAGAAGTTACTACAAAAAAAAGTAAAAAAAAAAAGTGTGTAGGACCTGCTCAAAAGAACAAGCTTCTAGGCTGGTGCCTTACTTAGGGACCTTAGAGAGAGAAATGTTTACGTTGACGGTTTCCACTTTTAAATAACCTCTGGGTATGGTACTTCCTCTCTCTCCTGCGTTGTGTTTTGTGATTGCTCATCTCAAGCCTCTAATCTTCCCTTGTTATGTAATGTACAGTGCTGCATTATGTGTTGGTAAATAATTAACAAAGGATAGTAGCAACAATAATAATAATGTTTCATGACAATCTATATTTTAAATCCTCTTAAAGTGAACCAGAGATGAAGCACCCTCATGTATTTTACCATATATATCAGTGGGAACATTAGAGAAAATACCTACCCTGCTCTCTGTTTCATTCTTTACTGCTCAGCCTGCTTCTTATCCGCCCTGATAAAATCCCCGACTGAGTATTCAGTCTGGCTTTGCTCAGGAATCTTTATAGCGAAATCATTATAGCAGAGCCACAAGGGGGCAGGCTTGGGCTTGAAAAGACATCAGAGAAGACAGTCTCGGCTATAAAGATTCCTGAGCAAAGCCAGACTGAATTTTCAGTCACGGATATCAGGTATGAATAGTGTAATGGTTAAGGGCTCTGCCTCTGACACAGGAGACCTGGGTTCGAATCTTGGCTCTGCCTGTTCAGTAAGCCAGCACCTATTTAGTAGGAGACCTTAGGCAAGTCTCCCTAACACTGCTACTGACTATAGAGCGCGTCCTAGTGGCTGCAGCTCTGGCGCTTTGAGTCCGCCAGGAGAAAAGCGCGATATAAATGTTGTGTTTGTTTGCTTGATAAGAAGCAGGCTGAACAGTTAAAATAAAACAGAGATCAGGTTAGGTGTTTTCTCTAATGTTCCCACTGATATATATGGTAAAATACATGAGGGTGCTTCGTCACTGGTTCACTTTAACCTTGTAGCAGCCAAATAAACGTAAAGTGAACCTTAACCCCTGGGGGAAAAAAGCTTCACTAACCTGGGGCTTCCCAAGCCCACTGCAGCTGTCTTGTGCCCTCGCCGCTCCTCGAGTGTCCTCCGGTCCCCGCCGCATGTTAGTTTTGTTTTCAGCCGACTGACAGTCGGCCACCGGCAACGCATACTCTTCTTTGCCTTCCCGCCGCCAATTGCGTCCTCTACAGGCACAAGTGTACTTTGCCTGTACATGACGTGCGAAGAAGAGTACGCATTGCCGGGGGCCGACTGTCAGTCGGCTGAAAACAAAACTAACATGCGGCATGGACCGTAGGGGTGGCGAGGGCACAGGACGGCTGCGAGGGGGCTTGGGGAAGCCCCAGGTAAGTGAAACTTTTTTCCCCCAGGGTTAAGGTTCACTTTAAACATTATTTTGCTGCAAGTCCAAATACTTCCTGCTGCTGGGGAAGTGTGCCTTCCCCAGCCTGGCAGTCTAGCAGAGTATGCAGAGCAGCGCATGGGAGCTTTTATAATTACCTGTCCAGATGGCTGGATCGGCTTCTTCTTCCCCTACCGCGGAAGCGATGTAACCCCGACATGTCTTCTGGGTTCTGATCACATGATGTGATGTAAGCCTGACATGTCTTCTGAGTTCTGATCACATGATGTGATGTGATCGGGATCCAAGGGACCATGTCAGCGTTACAGCATCACCCGGTGGTGGACGAGGTGTGATTGAGGAGTCTCTTCTATCTACCCTTTTCCTCCAAGGGTGGCACTGACACGGTTTCCTGATCACGTCATATTATGTGATCAGGACACAGAAGACATGGCGGAAATTTAGAGCCATGGGTGGAGGAACAGAAGAAGCCGTCTGGAACAGGTATAACTGCTGCACTAAGCAGCTAAACGGGATTTGCCAGCGAGGTTTAGAGGCACAGCAGTATCGAACTAAATATTTTGTTTGAAACTGCTAACAAGTAAAAGTACACCTGAACTGAGGAGGATATGGAAGCGGCCATATTTATTTCCTTTTAAATCAATACCAGTTGTCTGGCTGTTCCGATCATTGCAGCATCAGTAGTGTCCGAATCACACACCTGGAACAAGCATGTAGCTAATTCAGCAGACTTCAGTCAGAGCACCTGATCTGCATGCTTGCTCAGCGTCTATGGCTAAACATTTAACGGTAGAGGATCAGCAATATAGCCAGGCAATCTGCATTGTTTAAAGGCAAATACATATATTGGCCTCCATATCCCTCTCAGTTCAGCTGTGCTTTAAATCAGACTGAATAGTTAGAAAACTGTAGTTAAAGGGATATGGAGGCTGCTGTATTTTTTTCCTTTTAAGCAATGCCAGTTGCCTGGCTATCCTGCTGCTCTTCTGCCTCCAGTGCTTTTAGCCATGACCCTGAATAAGCATGCAGCAGATCAGGTGTTTCTGACATTGTGAGATCTGACTGTATTAGCTGCATGCTTGTTTCTGGTGTTATTCAGACACTACTGCATCCTAATAGACAGCAGGGCTGCCAGGCAACTGGTATTGTTTAAAAGGACATAAATGTGGCGGCCTCCATATTCTTCTAACTAAAGTTGCCCTTTCAAGTGAAAATAAAAAGTGATTTATTTATTTTTTGCCTCTTTTTCTTATAGCTCTAGCACCCATGGGTATAACCAGCAGAGCACATTATTTTACAATGTTTGGTGCTCAGAGTTCACTAAATATTGCAGCCTTTGTAAACTGGTATCTGGGGCTGAATCAGAACTGCTGAACTCTGCATCACATTATCTTACTCACTAAATTTAACTTCACAATTTACGACAGAGACCTTACAGCTTGAAGCTGTATATTGCCCATATACGAGGTGTATAAATATAGTCCTGATAAGCTGTTTCCTGAGAGGAAATTCAGTTATTGGACTCATGCTGGTGTGATCATGATAACTCGCAACAGATTACTTTATTAAACCCTTCAATGAGACATTATTATATCATTAGCACAATTACCTAAAATATGAAATTAGCAACATTATAGAGAAAAATAATTGTGCATGTGATTTCAAAGAGCTTGGGTAACACTAGATGGCAGCAGCGTCACATAATTTTCTCTGCCATCTTCTTTTTTATAATTTTTTTTTTTTTTATTAAAGACTGCAATCACCTCTGTGGCACTCAAAACCGTATAGCAAAGTCAGCTTCCTTCCATGCCCATTTTCTTTATTAATCCTATTCAAATAGAGAATATGATCTCCCTGTGCTTCTGCGCCGAAAGCTTACCGGATCAGTTGAAAACTTGTTTGAACAATTAATATGTATTTCCTCTGATCAGGAGGCTTTTCAGCGGTGGAGATGCTGAATCCTTAACCCTTGCCTACCGACACCTTAGCAACTGTGCCCAATTCTGGCTGTTGTACATTAAAATACATGATCTATGCTACTGCAGCAAATGAATGTAAAACAGGCATTCGCAAATCAAATGTTGCAAAACTCAACATGAATTGATCTTTACCATGTATAGGCCATACTATAATAAATAAATAAATAACAAGAATGGTTTGAAGTCTTTTTTTATTTTTTTATTTTTTTTTTATGCTTTATACTAGATAAAAACAACACAATGAAGTTCAAAGACTACAGCGAAAGTCATCAGATGAGTGTCGACCTGCTGTACTTGAATTATTTGAAAGCTCTTTAATAGCCGGTATTCTTGGGACTACGTGAGTCATTACAAATGACACTGCTATGATCATCTATCCTTTCTCAAGGAGACGACAGCTCTTTGCTACTCAACACATAAAGGAAGGGGCTTCATTTGTCCTGATCAAGAACAGCGAATCAACTATACTGATTTTTATTAACGTACCAAGGTCTTTTTTTTTTCCCTTGGCTGTAGTATAAATGTTCAGCCAACTGATGCACAGATAGCTAATTTTATCCATTTAAGACTCTTCTTTGGGGATTAGGGAAGAAAGGTGCTCAGATCCTCTAATCATCCATCTCAAAAGGATGGTAATGCAGGGAAAAGGCCTAGAGAATGAGTGCTCAGAATCATAAACCTTGAAAGTAGGATTATTTTTGTAGGAAAACAAGACCACTAATCTTCATTCTAGGCAATGGGCAAACAATATCTGAATGTAGGTTCAATAACAATAGTATAAAAACTTAGAGAAAAAGTATATGAAATCACAGGTTTTAATAAAACATACCTGCAATAGATTAGCAACAACCTTGCATACCTGCAGCTATAGATATTCATATTGTAAACAGCATAACAATACAGAAAGATGTACAAATGTAAAATAGGTGAACCCAAAGATTACTAATGAGTACAGTACAAATATGACAAAGGCTTAGACTATCTTGAGAGAGGGGTGATATCCCTGAAATGTTGGGTCTTTCTCAATCCTCCTTTGGGTCCATTTTTTTGTTTTCAATGACTGCTCCTCTCTGTATTGATAACAATTACTCTCATCTTGATCTTTATTGGCTGGTACTTCATATGTACCACAACCATTGACCTCAGCTCCGTATTGTATTAGCTATATGTTGGACAATATCTGTATTTCCATGTTAAAGAGCGCAAACCAAATTGCCATGTGCTTTATTAATCACGAAGAGCTCACATCTCTTTATTACAAGTGAATGTCCTTCCCTGTATAAAATAACCTATGCTCATTTGTTGTTTGCACTCATTTGTTATCTTGGAGTTCACCTTCATTTTTTCTTCAAGTCTGTACATGTTAATGTGCCATTTTTATTTTGTGATACTGGTTACAATCTAATTTGTATACAGCTGCATTTCTGCATGGTTATTGCTGACCGCACCTGTGATTTATTAAAAACAGTGGGTTCACATACATTTTCTTAAAGTTTGCACACCTTTGTGCTTGAACTTACCTTCAGATACTGTGTGTTCTGGGTAAAACATCAACCCAATTGCCTTTGCTTTAAATCCCTGACTCGTATTTGTGCTTCATTAGAATCTGTAGGTTAGCATGCTTTTTCTTTTTTTTTTGTACACCTTTGTGTGTGTGTGGATTTTTATATAGTATTTATATAACACTTGCATCCTCTATAACTCTTTACAGAGTGTATAGATTTGTCACCAACTGCCTGTTAGAGGACCTTGCAATCTATTCCCTAACATAGGCATATGTCTATCATTGTCTAATGCCAACTGATTTGGGGAGGAAGCCAATTGACTTATCTGTTTGTTTTTGGAATGTAGGAGGAAATGGGAGTGACCAGAGGAAACCCACACTAACACCGAGAGAACATACAAACCCCATGCAGATAGAGTTCTGCCCCAGATTTGAACTGAGACCCAGTGTTGCATGACAGAAGTGCTATTCACTACCTACCATGCAACCCATAATTATGATTGAATTTAAATTAAAGGAGTACTTTAACCTTAAAAAAAATGAGTTGAACTTCCCTGGGGCTTCTACCGGCCCCCTGCAGACGTCCTGTGCCCAAGCCGGGAAAAAAGGAGCCTGCGCTGGGAGTTCCTGGCGACGTCAGCGGGAGCGAGGATGTTTGTGACATTAGTCGCAAAAACCCGGAAGCGAGCCGTCACCGGGTATCAGTGGTTCGTTTTGTCCTGGCGTGGGCACAGGATGTCTGAGGGGGGGAGGGGAGGGGGTAAAAGCCCCAGGTAAGTTGAACTTAAGGTTACATTACTCCTTTAAGGCATTGCTAAAACATTGATATGTCTTTGATGAAGTTTAGTGGTCTTGCTCTCCTTTAAAAATGATGTTACTTGGTCTACGATTTTCAGTCTTCATAATAAAGGCCTTTTCACCTTTTTTTCTTGGCTGCCCTTCAAGATCCATCATCATTTTTAAAGCTAACTCCATTTGTAGCTAGCCCTTGTAGTAGTGATCACTTTTATTAGGATTCACTGTCTCATCTCAGTCTATTAAGATCTGATCTGAGATCTCTGCAACAAGGCAGCAAGCAGTGACAAGCACACGCACGATGCCAGCAAACATGCCTAGTAACAGCTTAGAAAGCTGCTGAAATCAAATCTTACTGTATCAGCTCAATCCACAACTGTTCCTGAGACGTACTTACCAAACGGCTGCTTTTCCCACAAGCTATCCGCAGACCATTGACAGCAGTAGGAGAGAGAGAGAGATAAAGAGAGGGGGGAGGAAATCTCACAGACAGGGGATCTTGCTCAAAGTTCAAGGAAAGTTTAACTCTTGCAAATGATATTCTCTGCTCCCATCAGCAGCACTGTGCATGCGGAAGCTGCATTTCAAAGCAATCGTGCTGAACAGACGTGAGCTGTGTCAGGGATCCTGTCATTTCTGAGCCTGGCTGGTGATTTGTGGGGGGATTCCAGCAGTGGGGAGACGTGGATGGAAGGATATTGGTGTTGGGGAGGTCTCTGTGCAGCTCTAGTTTCTTTCCCCTCTTCGTGCTCAGTGATGGTTGAGTCCAGCTCCTTCTGCTGGTAGCACTACAGTGTGTCTGCTGCGATCTCTCTCTCGTCCCCTGCCAATGCTCCTTCTCCCCTCTGCTGGATACCTGACTGCTTCCCCCGCTCCGTAGTCGCTGTCTTTTCAGCACCACCGCCGTCTTCCCTGCCCGTACGACCCAACTGGGATCTTGCAGCGCTGCCAGTTTTCTCCCTGCAGTGCCTCCAAGCTTTGCATTATGACATGAGAACCAACTCTAAGTGGCGTCAACCCTTCTTATTTAAACTGGATCCCTGCACGATTCTCTGGCGTTCTGGTCCGTTTGGTTTGCCTAGAGACAGTACTTGGGGACGGTGAAATCTTCCTGCTAAGAGCCCTTACTGGATGTGTGGAAAATAGACAGACATGCCTGCGTTGGAGAAATTGAAGTATCTGCTGCTGTGCTTGTGCATAGGGTTTCTCACTGCAGCTAAGGGTAAGATTCATCATTGAACACAGTTCTGTATATAGATGGTGTCTATATAGTGCATGGCCAGCCAGAGTGGCGACTGGATGGCTGGCGTCAAGTTGTACGTTAGTGGATGGATTGTGAACATAGAGCAAGCTGCAAGCAGTGAGAGGCTACTTTTGTGCTGTATGTATTAGACGTGAGTCTGGTTATTGGCAATGCTGTCGTTCAGCAGGAAGAACAGCATAATCATACGCTTGATTTGGTGATGTGGGTTGAAGAAAAAAAAAATCAGAGAACTCTAGGGCAGTTCAATGGACATTAACACAGATGCCAGAAGAAATTAGTGACGTGGTCATATTTCACATATCTGTTCAATCTGTGCATTCACATTAGAAGCCAGATTTATTACCAGGCTCTGGCTATGGTTAATGCAGTAATCCATCTCTATGCCCTGTTCCATGCCTGCATAATGCTTATTGTAACACGTTGCTGGTGCCATCATTAATTATTTCATGTCATCGCTGCCTGTTTGATGCCATCCCTGGCGATGTGATTATTGAGGAAGGAGCATTAGGACATTGTTCTAAAACTGAACACAAAATGCTTTGCCATTTATCTCCATGTCACTTAGTTTCTCTACTGTCTACAAGCATGCCATAGCAATAGTAAGCTGCTTAAGTTTTGACTTTTTAGGTTGCTATGGTTTATTGCTTCATTTTTCACCAATTCTTATTAATATGGTGCTTGCCGAGGGGCACAAAGATGGTGCCATCTCCAAAATGAGTAGGTTCTAGCAGTGAATGTGGCTAGAATTATTTTGACCCTAACATGAAACCTCAGCTGTTACTTGCTAGTAGCCAAATATAGTCCTGCAATAGCTATGCACAGAGGGTAAAACTGTTGCGTTTAGTCCTACACTTTAGTTCCTTTTAAATCCATAATAAGGATCCTTCTTTTAAATGTCGTTGCAAAATGTGTTCAGTGTAATAGACTCATCGGTTCTTCCTTCAACCATTGTACAAGGCAATGTGTAGGCACTAGGGAAAGGATTCTTCACACTGTCTTTGTGGGGGACATGGTTTGAGCTTTACTGCCTAATCTAGGTCAAACGGCATAGCAATTTGGGAGGTTAAAGGTTTCCTGTATAGTTCTTACCAACAGTGCGTTATATGACGCCCTTCCAATGACATATGTAACATGCTTGTGTAAAACATTGTAAGTACTCTGCACTTATGTGCACTAATGTACTGACCTTTATCCGTACAGTACAGTTTCTTCAAATGACACCCTGTTGTTACTGGCAAGCTACAAGTCTGAGGAATGGCTCTATTATATATGGACTGATTTTTTTATGTATGGTTTATGCTACAGCTCACAGTCACTAAACACGCCTGTATCAGGCATTTAAAACTGGTTATGTGCTGTTTGTTAGTTAGTGGTGCATAAACCAGATTAGCAGAAATCAGTGACTGGCTACAAGTTTGGAACTCAGTAGTTTGTCTTGGCTGTGTTCAGTGATAATTAATATAATAAAGGGATATGTAGATTACTGCTTGTTTACAGGGCGTTCTCTGAAGACGACCTTGCAATCTGATCTGGTAATAAAAAGGCTGGAGGAAGTGTGTGATGTTCTCTGTACAAGCTTTGAATAAATCTCCAGACTGAGCTATTCGTGTGCAGCCTGTAGATGGAATAAGCTGTGTGTGTATGTGTGCCTGTGTGTGTGTATGCTTGTGTGTGTGGGCTTTCCTGTTCTTGTACTCTCTCGGTTTCTCCCACACTCATATTCCTTTCTCCATTCTTATTTTCCCAAGTCACTAATAATTTTGATCATTACAAAAAGCTATGAAATAAAGCTCTGCTTTCCTGTTAATAAACACATCTCACACTGGGTCACATGAGCCCAGCTGTTAGCTTTCAAGGAATCTTTCCAAAGTATCCTCATCGCCCAGATCCTGTGTCCTTCATTCCAACATCTCCCTATGGCACATACGTTCCAAGTTTCCAGCGGTCAATTACTTGTGTATGATGGGTGGAATGTGCCTACGTTGCACAGCAGCCCCAGTAAAGTGATTTAAAAGACCCAGTAGTTTACCTCTGAGCCACAAGCTACACATTCAGAACCTTTGGATGATGAGATTCAATAACTCAGGGAACATGTCACCAGATAAAACTATTCTGATAACACAAAGCTAGTTTCCAGCAAATCCCTTTAATTTGTTGGACGCATATAGGTGGGTGGATAGGTAAATGAACTTGCTTCCATTGTTTCAATACTCATAATGCTATACATGCTTATCACACTCATCATTGATCATCCCAAGACTTTTTAACTCCAGGACCTGCTTTGGTCTGTTTTAGTTCCCGAAGAAACATCAGCTGTTTAGATTCTTTGTACATTCTCTGCTCCAGCCTTAGCTGCCTACTCAAGTCCAATTAGCCTAAACTATTCCACTCAGATTTTTCTCTGTTCATTGTGCTCTAAACACCTTTATGTTGCATCATTAAACTGTGGGTGTCACTGGCTGATCTGGTTTTAGACTAAGAGGCCACTGAAAATACCACAGAATTGTGGGCAGCTGTTAACAGGTGAGATGCTGGGAAACCGCATGATCCATCTTGCACACAACCCTGCAATTACTTTCTGTTTTATGAAGGCAATATTGAGCTATGTAGTGCTTTCAGTATAGGGCTATTAGGTTTGTTTTAGCCCACTACACAAAACCCAGGTGGTTCTGGCTTTGCATAATGTAACTGGATACCCTGTATAGCATGCAGCTTAATATGGATTTAGAAAGCTAGACTTGAAGGATCTAGCATGTGGCATTTACACATTTTGCATCCACAAGCTACACAGTAATATTATATTTTAGAGTTTTCAGATTCCACATGCTTTCAGAGGAATCATAGTATGGCATGGTGCATAAGATTTTGAGAAACACTGTGTGCCATGTTTCTTACTACTTCATGGCATGTACAGAAACTCAATAACATTGATTCCTTGGAGAGTACAGGTTATTATTTGACCTCAGAATTTGCAGTGTAATCTTTCCGTGTACATCTTCCTACCAACATGCCTAAAATAAGCATGCTATTCGCTCTAAGGGGAAAAATGATCATGTTATGCTGAAATTCCTGGAAAAATAGAAAAAGGTACAGCAATCATATCTCTACAATGTCAATGAATCAATTTGGGATCCTGTACATGTTAAAATATTATTAAGAAAGGTCTATAAGCAGCATTTTTATTAAAAAGAAAAAAAACCTAATTACATATCTCCAATAAAAAATGAAGAAAAAAAATGGTTGAGAAGTAGTGCTTTGCAAAGACGAGGAGTAAGAAGTTGTGGTAAGCCAGATCAACCTCCAAAAAAAGTGAGATAGCTAGAGTACCTGGACATCTCATTGGGATGCTCTTTTCTGTTCTTTCATCAACAATCTTAGGTTCCTGTGAACATGAACTACAGTGCAAAGACACAGTAACTGCAGTGTACAAATGGACTGCATTCAGACTGCGTTGTGCTGTATTCATACCATGGATGTAATGCATCTGCCATCTTCCAAATACAACTAAATAGAACTTGCTTTGTTCAGACAACTACTTTTCGTTATGCTAGCTTTGGTTTAAAATGTAACTAGAAAGAAAATTCTAGGCATGCTTGCTTGAATCTCACTATGCTATGAGGATATGATACAGGGTGAGAGTGCAACAAGTTTCATGTCAACACTAAACAAATAATTACAAGGTGAAACTGGGCAATTCAAAGTACAGTAAATTGCAGTGCTGTGGAATGCAGAAGCTGCAATTTGCTTTTCGGACACTAGATGCCCTTCTAACCACCACTCACATAAGTTAGCAAACTTCTATTGAGGAGGTGCCATTTACCTAAGAATGTATTGAGGATGTCCCCACAAGCTGTAGGTGTCTATGACTATTTTTGGGAGTGCAGGATGGACAGAGGTTGGAGAATTGGGAGAGTTTTTTGAGATGCCTCTTCTCCCCTGACTGGTGTTGCTGATCGTGAGTCACTGAACTTAGAACTTGGGCCTTTAGAAACCTTGGATTACCTAGATAACCATAGTTGCAAAGGCTCAATGCCTGACCCTGGTGGATGCCACCATGCCTGACAACCAAGCAGCTAATGGGTCAGCACCACTGGAATGATATTAAAGAAGCACTTTTATATGTTTGGATACCCCTTGGAGGCACTGGGGTATGGGATCTGTACACCCATTTACTGACATGGGTGCTACTTCGCTTCTGCTGCAGACCACACAAGCAGGCTGTCAGGAAAATCATCTAGAGTGGACGTCCATACCAGCATTCCTGCTGAACTTGACTCCACTGAAGCCATTGAAGTGAACAGTAAAATCAGTCCAATCACTATTTTACTTAATGCCCCTCCACACACAGGATTTGCAAGTAAACAGCCTTTCAACAGCTAGAGACAGTAGGCCCATATAGTGGGAATGCAATTAGGCCAGGGCCAATGATTAAAACTGGTATTTTTGTTTATTGCAGAATCACCAAAGAGACTGCAGCCTATAATTTTTATACTAGTATCACCACCCTCAGTGAAATAGCCAAAAGGGGATAAACAATGCACTCGTTTAGTTAACTGTGGGGATTACATTCCCTGATTTGAGGTCTGAGAGAGAATCTGAAAGGAGAACGTATAGTCACTAACTAATTGCAGTGTCTTATTCTAAATACTGCCTGAACTAACAAGTTTCTGCATCTAGTGTTATTATTCTGCATTTATGAAATGCTGATATCATATGTAGTGCTTTACAGAGCAATTTGTGTCAGTAACTGTCCTTTATAGGAGCTCGCAATCTAACTACTACTATAGTTAGTCTAATAACAAATAATCAAAAGTGAATTTCCAGGAGAGAGTAACTAATTAACTTTCAATGTGTTTTTGGGAGAGATCCATGGTGCCCTTCGGAAACCTTTGCAAACCTATCGGGGACCCTGTGGCACCTCTTAGTTTAATAGCAATCAGTGTGTGACAGCTGTGGTGGAGGGGCTGAAGGGGCGCACTTTGGTGTCTCAGCCTTGAGTGCTGGAGGACCTTGTCCCGGCTTTGGCAACATGCATGTACAGTGGGATGCGAAAGTTTGGGCAACCTTGTTAATCATGATTTTCCTGTATAAATTGTTGGTTGTTACGATAAATGTCAGTTAAATGTATCATATAGGGGAGACACAGTGATATTTGAGAAGTGAAATGAAGTTTATTGGATTTACAGAAAGTGTGCAATAATTTAAACTTAGGCAGGTGCATACATTTGGGAACCACAATAAAGAAATGAAAGCAATATTTAATGGATTCTCCTTTTGCAGAAATTATAGCCTCTTAACACTTCCTGTAGGTTCCAATGAGAGTCTGGATTCTGCTTGAAGGTATTTTGGACCATACCTCTTTACAAAACATCTCTAGTTCATTCAGATTTGAAGGCTTCCGAGCATGGACAGCTCTTAAACTCGCACCACAGATTTTCAATTATATTCAGGTCTAGGGACTGGGATGGCCATTCCAGAACGCTGTACTTGTTCCTCTGCATGAATGCCTTAGTGGATTTTGAGCAGTGTTTAGGTTGGTTGTCTTGTTGAAAGTTCCAGCCCCGGTGCAGCTTCAGCTTTGTCACTGATTCCTGGACATTGGTCTCCAGAATCTGCTGAGACTGAATAGAACCAATGCATCCCTCAACTTTGACAAGATTCCCAGTCCCTGCACTGGCCACAGCCCACAGAATGATGGAACCACCACCATATTTTACTGTAGAAAGCAGGTGTTTTTCTTGGAATGCTGTGTTCTTTTTCCTACATGCATAATGCCCCTTGTAATGCCCAAATAACTCAATTTTAGTTCCATCAGTCCACAGCACTTTATTCCAAAATTAAGTTGGCTTGTCCAAATGTGCTTTAGCATACCACAAGCGGCTCTGTTTGTGCTGTGGGCAGAGAAAAGGCTTCCTCTGCATCACTCTCGCATACAGCTTCTCCTTGTGTAAAGTGCGCCGAACGATGCACAGTGACTCCATTTGCAGCAAGATGATGTTGTAGGTCTTTGGTGCTGGTCTGAGGGTTGTCTCTGACTGTTCTCACCATTCGTCGCCACTCATTTGAGAGTTGTTTTGAGACCCCCATGTTGCTACTCTTCAGAGAAAAATAAGAGGAGGGAAATTTACAATTGACTCCCTTAAATACTCTTTCTCATAATTGGATTCACCTGTGTATGTAGGTCAGGGGTCAATTTGAATGCCAATAATTAGTTCTAAAGGGTTTGGAATCAATAAAATGACAACAGTGCCCAAATTTATGCACTTGCCTAATTTTATTTAAACAATTATTGCACACTTTCTGTAAATCCAATAAACTTCATTTAACTTCTCAAATATCACTTTGTGTGTCTACTATATAATATATTTAACTCACATTTTTTATTGTAACAACCAGAGATTTATACAGGAAAATCATGATGATTAACAAGGTTGCCCAAACTTTTGCATCCCACTGTAGTTATTTGAGTCAAAGTGAGGCAGAAAACCAACCTGGTCTGCATTGTTTGTCAATGGATCAGAGACTAGTTATGAAGAAACTAATTCTGCATGTCAACTCACTGCCCACATAATTCTATGGGCCTTGTAAGTGATTGCATTATTCTAGCTCGCTGCATGCAGGCTTTGTATTAAAGTCTATGTCCAGACTCCACTGCAGTTCCAACAAAGAAAACATTAAAATGCGTGCATCATGCATCTGACCACCGTGAAACGAGCCTTATCATTGTACAGATTAAAATAATGTTTATAAATAATAATTTGTTACGCAACCACAATGTATGAGGAGTTTTTCATATTTCTAGCTGTTTATGGTGTACAGTCAGCCCTACAGTAATATACTGTATGTACATGGGATGGCACAGACACGATTTTTTAGACAAGTAGGTCCTGCACTGTACGTATACTCCTCGATCACTAGGTTTTATCCAGTGCTTTCATTAACCACTTGAGGACCCACCCTTTACCCCCCCTTAAGGACCAGCGTTGTTTGTTTGGATCTGTGCTGGGTGGGCTCTGCAGCCCCCAGCACAGATCCGCGGCCACACAGAGCGATCAGATCGCCCCCCTTTTTTCCCCACTAGGGGGATGATGTGCAGGGGGGGTCTGATCGCTCCTACCTGCAGGCATGTTGCGGGGGGGGGCACCTCAAAGCCCCCCCCCGCGGCGACATTCTCCCCCCTCCCTCTCCTACCTGCTCCCCCGGGAGATCTGGGCTGCACAGGACGCTATCCGTCCTGTGCAGCCAGTGACAGGACGTCCCCTGTCACATGGCGGCGATCCCCGGCCGCTGATTGGCCGGGGATCGCCGATCTGCCTTACGGCGCGCCATACAAATGTAAACAAAGCGGATTATTTCCGCTTGTGTTTACATTTAGCCTGCGAGCCGCCATCGGCGGCCCGCAGGCTATTCACGGAGCCCCCCGCCGTGAATTGACAGGAAGCAGCCGCTCGCACGAGCGGCTGCTTCCTGATTAATCAGCCTGCAGCTGGCGACGCAGTACTGCGTCGCTGGTCCTGCAGCTGCCACTTTGCCGACGCACGGTATAAGCGTATATACAAATAGGTAAGCTTTTTTTTTTTTTTTTTTTTTTCCAGAGTAAAATGAAAAGTGACAGGTTTTGGACTAGTCCATCTCATCATAGGGTTTTCTCAGGGATTTATTTTTTTTCAATAGCACTCAGTAAATGGCAGTTGCTCCGTCCAACTGCCAAAAAAACTGTGTAGCAAGCAGGGAAGCTGGCCAGCATCATTGTTTAATTACTTTTTAGGGAATATCTCTATAAAGAATAAAAGCCTTGCTGAAAATCTCATATGAAGAGATGGACTAGTTCAAAACCTGTCACTTCTGTCAGATTTCTACTACCTACTGAAAGTGACAGCAACATAGGAGAAAAGTAATTTATGGCTCATTTTACAAATTTTACATTTTTTCACCATAGTGCCCCTTTAACTATTCATTAAAAAATCACTGTTTTCCTAGTTCCATTAAGATCAAATAACTAGAAAACAACTTGGATTTTTGTTTAGCCTTCATAGGTCATATCTGGTTCATGTAGTGATCACATACATGATATAAAACACATGGATAAGACATTCACTGATTAAGACATTTACTGTCTTGTTACCTTAAGGTTAGTAATAACTGAAGGCACCTGAATATAGAACGGAAATTCAAAGGGTACCAAAACAAGGATTTATCAACTCATTATATATTGTGGGCACTGGGCTGGTGGACTGAGGATTTAAAAATACTACAGCATATTTATCAAAACCAGTGCAAGGTAACACTGGAACACAACTGGAGCATGTGCACAGATCAAGGATTAAGATTGGTTGCTTGTTTTATACTAGTTTATACTAGTTTTGCTAAAACAATTCCCTGCTTTGGTTTTGATAAATTGAGCCCAATTCCTGCTCTGCATGCAAGAAATGTGATTTGCATCTCAGTTTGGATAGCTCTATTCCACCCCCAACACCTCATGGCTTAATGCAAAATTATACATTTCTATGTAATCTAAAAAATAGCCACATATCATTTGTTTGCTAAATAACCAAACTTTGAATAATCCATTATTTAGGCCATGTTCACAGTGGTGTGTTGCAATGTGGTGTAATGGCCGCTTTGTAACGTGGCTTACAGCACTGCAATTCGCAGTGCATTACAGTACAAAAGAGTGCGGAATGGTAACTAACAGCATTGACTGTATTCTTCACTATCACAGGAAATACAACACAACAGTCACAGTGAACATGGCCAAAAATAAATCTGTCCTTTCCTTCTATAACTGATAATCTGACCCCTGGTGACCTTTTTTTTTATTTTACAGAAACATTTAGTTTTTTTACTAGGTGATATTTTTCCACCTTATCAATAAAACTCTTTCTGTACCACCAGCAAGCAAGAACATTCTTAGAGTAATTCTGACAGTACTTTTTCACTGATTTTTTGGTACGTATTCAATTGCAAGGTGCTGAAAGGGTATTTTAAACAGGCAATGGAAAATTATACCCTGGGAACAGACTGGAAATAAAAAGTAAATTGCAGACAGTCCATAATGTAAAAGTACACATGTAACTGTAAAAACAAACAAACATACATCAGTAGGGTCAGCCTTTGGATGGCCCAGAGTCTTCCCTGATGTTCAGAAGTCCTCCGCTGTTGGCTGGGACCCTTTTCCTCTTTGCAGCCAAGCCCATTCCATGTATAAGTACAGCCACACTGCCCAGGCACAAGGAAAGCCATGCATGCACACTAGTACGGAGCCACTTGTGCGTGGCTGCCTGCATGAGCAGCTCCTGCACAGGTGTGACCATCCGTGGATCTACAGTGTGGCCGTGCTCATACATGGAGGAGACTCTAGCTGCAAGCAATTCTCAACGAATAATGAGGATTCTTTAGAGGGTCCAAGTGCAGGAGCGGTTAAAAAAAGGTTCTGAATCTCCTCTTATACCTGAGTCCAGGCAGTGTAACATTCATATTTACCTGGATGTCAAGGATGTCCTTTTTTCCATGACATAAATGGTTGAACTTCCTGTGAGGTAGAGGGGATTAGTATTTTGTCCAAAAGTTCTCTGATCAATAACTCCTCACTGCGATGTGAGCTCCTCTCTACCACTGTTCCACTAGTAAACTGTACCCCACATGCAAGCCTTATGTAGGTATCTGAAAAGATGTAGATGTGGAAGTCCAAATCTCCTTTTAAAGAGGAACTCCAGTGAAAATAATGTAGTAAAAAAATTGCTTCATTTTTTACCATAATTATGTATACATGATTTAGTCAGTGTTTGCTCATTGTAAAATCTTTCCTCTCCCCGATTTACATTCTGACATTTATTACATGGTGACATTTTTACTGTGGGCAGGTTATGTAGCTGCTCCTAGCTGTTTTGGCTGTTAGAGACAGCTGTAAACAGCTAATTCCTGTCTGTGAACATGGTTACATTGTGGCAGTTTGCCCAGAGTACCACGGTACTCAGAGCTTCTTGTGGGATGGGTTTTAGGACAAAATCAGTCGTACAGCGCCCCCTGATGGTCTGTTTGTGAAAATCATTATATTTCCCATGTAAAAGGGGGTATCAGCTACTGATTGGGATAAAGTTCAATTCTAGGTTGGAGTTTCTCTTTAAGGTTGTTCCAAGGTAATAATTTATAATCCTGCACAATATCTCTCAATCTTATATGTCATATTGTGCTCAGACACATGGATGACTTCTGGTGACATGTAACCACCCACATAAAATAAAGGAATTACAAAAGTAAATAGACTTCGCAGTGCACGACTGATTGTTTGCAACAGGCAGATTCACTTTGCTGCAATGCACCATCGCTAAGGCTAAGGTTGCACTATGCATGTTGAATGGCACTGTTGCCACTTGTGTTCTCACTGACGATACAGTTGTATGCTATTGTTTTGTATGGGCATGTTCACATCTCTTTGCTGTAATATACCATGTTATGGTAACACACCTTCTACAGTGTGTTCCTGGGTAATGTGAGCATAAAAGCACACGTTACATAGTAATTGTCCATGATAGGAATGTACAGTATCTACTGTACTTAGCCTAAATCACCTGCATTGATTTAACTATTCTGAAACCACAAGGGAACTGGGGCTAATATCAAACTTTATTTTATAGTTAAACCTTCTTTTCAACATATACCAGTACATTATTCACATAATACACTGGGACCTCGTAGACAGAGACCTTTGTGATTAGGAATGACATAACTGGTTATTTGTGATGTACTAGACAGCATTAGTTGTAGAGTAAACAGCTGTTTTAGGAGATCCAGAAAAGGAACAGAGATAGGAATTTATATGGCATTGCTATAGATTTACATATTATTTGTAAAGGTCACTTCATAATAACATAATGTTCAAGTAGCTGCTTAGCATACTTAATGTGATTTACTTTTTTGAGTGGTGAAAAAGTCAAAGTATTATTAAAGTGATACTCTTAAAGAACTGCTTAGAATAATTGATTTTTCAGTACAAACTTTCTGAGGAGTAAGCTTCCACTGCCTGGAATATTTAAACATGAAATCTGTTTCATCCGTAAAATGCCAGCAAGAACTGGGGCCTCTGTGCAAGCTGAAACATGTCGGCATGTTATATGTCTACTTGCTCAAAAAAGATTCCAAGGGTTTTATCCAGGCGTGAACATGATATTATTACTGTTTAGGGTACGTGCAGCGCTATAAGGCAGGTATAATGCAACTCACACTGTGCACATGCATGTTATCATAGCATGGTCAGTTGCTATAGAATGTGTGCATTTTGGCACACATTACCCAGAAATGCATGGTAGACGGCATGTTAGGATAACACGATCTGATGAAACACAGACATGTGAACAGACCCATAACATGTTCTGTGTGGTATAATGTGCATGTACTCTTACAAAGTATGTAGAATTGCTATAGTAATGAGCTCATTACCATACATAATATGCAGAAGCTGTGCATAGAAATTGTGTTTGGATAACATGGCCCGTTACAAGATGCAGATATGAACATGCCCATAGAATTGTATGCCCAGTGCATTCACATGCAGCAACACAACACACAGCAACACACATAGGAGTAAATGCACAAAGGAACTGTAAACTCAATGGGGTTGATTTACTAAACCATGCTATTTTATAGCATGCATGTTAGGAAATAGCGCACGGGCGCATTCATTTTAGCATGCGTACAGCGCAAGGCCGAGCGCACGTTATGTAGATAGTTGTGCCACGTTAACATGCAAAAACGTTGTTAGCGCACGTAAAACTTTACGCACGTTACAACGTGCGCTAAACGCATAGCATAGTCGTGCTATGCATAAGCACGGTTTAGTGAATCAACAGACAGTGCACACTGACATTAATGGGATTTATGCAATTCATTTAGTTAGTTTTTCAACATGTATAACTTACTGCACATGCATCACTTATGATGCTTGTTACTCAAGTGGGCTACGTAACTTGCTTGACTTGCTATATAAAATTGTGTAAATCCCATTAATGATACACTATTTGCACATGATGAGATTACAGTTGTTTTGGGAATTTCTTCCTATGTGTGTTGCTTTGTGAATGTACTGCCCATACAATTCTATGAGCATGGTTAGATCTCTGCCTTGTAATAGACCATGGCACTGCCTACTGTAACGATTGGTGTCAGCACACAGAGAAAATCTGATTATTGGTGATCTGCAGTATCACCAAGAATGCAGATATATACCTGATCATTGATAATCTGCAGAATCACCGATAATACAGATATATTGCTAACCTCTGGACACTAAGGTATGTGAGTGTTTGGTGTAACAGCAGTGGCGTAGCTAAGGTGCTGTGGGCCCTGATGCAAGTTTTACAGTGGGGCCCCCCAAGCACTCTATACATAACAATTGCCACTGCGCACCAAAACCTGCCAATGGCAACTACAGTGTCAGAGGTGCAAGAAGGGAATGGGGAGCAGTTTGTTAGTGATTACCACCATTCACAGTATCTATAGAAGTGATAATTATGAGCACAGGACCAATAGAGAACTAATACTGTAGTTGAGGCCTCTGGCCCAAGGGCCCCGATGCGATCGCTACCTCTGCACCCCCTATTGCTACGCCCCTGTGTAACAGTAATACTTTGAGTAGTGCACCTGCACGCAGGTGATCATAAGCAGTAAGGAAATACTGCTCTGAAGAACACAGAGCCTTCCAGCAGCCTGAAGCTCCCCAAGGGGTGGAGTCAGGCTGAAGGTCGGGAGGATCAGAAGGTGAGTGACACCTGAAGGTGGATGTCACTATCTGATCTAGAGACTATCTCTTAAGGGGAGAGATAGCTCTCGAGGTCGGGCAAGCCAGGTCGGCAACACACGGTCAGATAAAGTACATAGACAGAAGGCTGATTCGGTAGCCAAGGCAAGCAGGGTTTGGTAACAGAGTATCAGATATGCGAGGTACCGAATCAGATGACAGAGGAGTAGTCAGGAAAGCAATAAGTCATAACAAATATCAAATAATGCCTAGTCTGGGTGTGAGGTCCTTGGTCTCTACACCCCGGAACTAGTCTGAAGAATAACAGAATGATTTGCACGAGTTCCCTAGACTTAGGTGCGAGGTCCGTGGTCTCAGCACCCTGGAACTAGTCTGGAGTATAACACAGATGACAATACAGTTCCCTAATCTTGGGTGCGAGGTCCGTGGTCTCAGCACCCTGGAACTAGTCTGGAGTATTACACAGATGACAATACAGTTCCCTAATCTTGGGTGTGAGGTCCGTGGTCTCTACACCCTGGAACTAGTCTGAGCATAAGCAGAATAACAATACAAAGTTTCTGGCTCAGTGTGAATTCCCAGGTCCTCCTGGTTCAAACACACTGTGGGATCTTACTAAGGTCTGAGTGATTCCACGTAGTGATCGCAACGGCAGACAACTTGAGAATGGCCAGCAGCAAGTATATATGGAGCAGTGCTCTCCAGCACCACCCCTAATTCATCAACTAATAGAATCTTGCCCTGGCGTCAGCTGATCAGCGTGATCAGCTGACCTTCTTCTGTTTAGCATAAAAGTTCTGCCTCTCAGCGCGCGCGCGTGTTCCTAAGCCTGTGTGCACTAACAGATCCAACCACACCAGACCCACGCTGCTCCGCACAAACCGCTGCGCTGGACGCGGAATCCGCCGCCCTACTGCTGTCACAAGCGGCGGCTCTTCCGCGTTCTGCCCTGCTCCCAGACGCACGCGTCCGTGTGAAAACCGCCGCATTGAACGCGGAAACAGCCATCTCCCCACCAACAGACGCATCAGCTTTTCCGCGTTCTCTCACACCTACACGTTAAGATTACGGTTCTTCGGTGAATATTCCCTATAGTGTGACCAGACCCTAAGGTATACTGAAACCTTGATAGTTTATTTACTTGTCTTGGATGTACAGGGTAACATAATGGACAACATGGATAGAGGCCTTTAACAACTATACAGAGAAGAATTGATATGACTGGCCACCTAAATCCAAATTCTGGTGCATAATTAACTTAGAAGGATGTCAAAGCAAGAGAAGATTCTAGGTTAACTGATTGTGTTGGTGCTCAAATTCAGAACATTATTATGAATTCACCTGCACACCACACTCCAGCACCATTCAGCACTGAACCTGCGGACAGGGTAAGGAGGCATTCACTTACACTTCACTACATGTTTCATGTGACTCCGATACTTATTTCTTCCTGTGAAGCTCGGTGAACACTCCCTGACCCTGTCCGCAGGTTCAGTGCTGAATGGTGCTTAAGAGTGGTGCACAGGTGAATTTTGAACAATTTCTGAATTCAAACACCGGCACTGGTAACTGATTTACTGCAAGGTGAAGTCCTTTTCATGGATGCAACATACAAATTATGTATAGGTGTAGAGTAGTTCAAATATCATTTATACAGCTTTAACGATGCATTTAAAAAATGTGTGCAATTATTTATTAGCACACCAAAAACAGTCTTGCTATCCAATAAATGATGACAAATCTGCAATCTATAAGCTTCAGTAAATTATTTTTTTTTCTTATGTTGCAGTAGGATAGCACACACTAATTCACTGGCATTGCAATTACGATATTAAGAAAAAAGTACATAAATACCGAGTGGAAGTATACTTAGAAAGCTGCCAGAAGGTTAATAACTTGCCTTCTTCTGTGTAAGTGTCGGCCTTACTATATATAAAGAAGTTTAGCAGCCCCGGGAAAGTTGTTTATAGTGCCTGGCTGCAGCTGTCAGCATATACTGTGCGTAGTGACTGAGTGAATATTCTATTCCAGCATGAAGCTGCTACTTTCTCATAGAGACTGGAAAAGCTCTCTTCCCAAGAGGTAATCTGTCAATGCATTAGACATGTATATTGTATTTTATCCAGCATGCACACTCTATATGCTAGAGTATAGCAATCTTATATTCATGATGCGTATCGCATGAAATGTGCAAATCTACTGATTTCAGGGTGCATGGAGTGCTATTAATATGAATAGATTTTTTTTTTCTAGACACAAAGCTACATTTCCTGTGAACAGAATGGGATACTTCATAAAAAGACCATGTTTCACTTTGCAATACATTATGTTCATTAAAGATAACGTAGGTGAGAGGAGACCTGTAATGGTGAGGTGGAGGGGATGATGTCTTTTGATGAAGTAATGGGTAATAGGCAATAAAGAGGTTTTCCTGATGAGATGCACAGTATAGATATATATGTGCGCATGGAATACTTATACAAACACAGACAACATTAGGATAACTCATACTGCCATGGTAAGATCGCTTTAGTGCTGCACTGTCACTGTAGGAACACATTATTTGCATGGAGTCTGCTGGGTTCTTTCCAGGTTCCTTTTCACAATTAAAAAATCATAGTAGTAGGTTGACTGGCATCTCTAGTTCCCTGATAAATCATCCATAGACTAGGTAGGGATGTAGGTTTGTAAGCAAACGGGCTGACTGCATGCTGGGTTGATGTGGCTCTGTAAATTCTATAAGCTATAGGCTTGCTATACACCAGCGGTTCTGGATGTTAGCTTGGCTTCAAGAGAAAGAGAGGATTTGCATATTCAGTAGTGATGCATTGTGAGAGACCACAATCACTCACTTAAAGCTGAATTATTGCAAATACTGTCTGTTTTAAGAAGGCAAACTACACTGAGCATTGCTTTTTAGTAGTAGGAAGGCTTTTCATTCTCTTTTAGTTCCTAGTAGTTTTGGGTCACCCCGAGCTGCTTGGGTATTCTGCAAGCACCTTTAACACTAGGCCTAATTTACTAATACTGTGCATGGTAGCATTGTGGATAACATTCCTCTTGCAATGCTGGGTCCCTGGTTTCAATCTAGACCAGGAATATCTGCATGGAGATTGTATGTTCTTCTTCTGTTTCTTTGGGTTTCCTCAATGCATTTCGGTTTCCTCCCACATCCCTATACACTTACAGATAAGTTAATTGGCATTTCCCTAAAATCAACCCTAAGGTGGCTGCACATGATACAATAAGATGATCCGATTTTACAGAAATTCAATAATAACGTATTTTCCCAAAAATCGAAAGGTTATTTTTTTTTTTTAATTTGAGTAAGAAATCCGATTGGATTTCCCATTTTTATTTGAGAAGTCGATCGGGAGAGCAGGATTTTTCTGATCCATTTTTATGAAAATTGAATGGTGTGTGTGTGGTAGATTGTCAATTTATTTATATTTACTCCCAAGCAATTTTCTCAGAGTTTTCAATGATTTTTTTTCATATTTGGGTGAAAATTGAACACACATTGGTCAGATTTTTTTACATGCTACAATCAATCCGAAAAAAATTATTGTAAACCTTAACTTAAATAGAAATAAAAAAAATTGTATCGTGTGGCCACCTTTAGACTATGATGGACATATGACAATGGTAGGAATTACAGTGGATCCACACAAAAGTCCAGCACAGCTCCTAAAAACCTTAATTGAAAAGGTTTAAACCGCTCTTAAAGTGGTATTAAACTCTGACATAATATTAAAAAAAATGTGTTTTCCTACTTTTTATATCCCACACAGTTATCATATTTGCTTTTGTGCATAAGTATTAATATTAATTTAGAAATTACAAGTTCCCAAAGTACAGTTTTATTTGCTCTGAAAGCTGCCATTGCATTTTATTCATAACTGGTGTATTTATATTGTAATGTTCCCAGTAATGATTTATCAGCAGTGTATTAGTTCTGGACACATTAGAAGAAGTTTCTGCACAGTCAGGGAATGTTTACATTCCTCTCTGCTACAATTAAGTAAACACAAGATTAAAGGAATACTTAAAGCGGTTTAACACCCAGCATTACAACTTTGCTTTAAAAGATTGCTTACAGCTTACAAACTATTATGCCAGATTTTTTTTTAAGCAGAAATTCACTGAATGGGTTAAACATGACATTTTAGTGTTGGATTCAACTAGGAATCCGCATCCGTTCTTTTCTTTTAGTTACAAATGTATCTTTATTTGGAATACAAATAGACCTTTGAAAAGCCTGCCGGGGAAGCCCTCTTTGTTATCTCAAAGCAGTGTTTGTTTGTTACATTGTAGATAGATACATTTGTAACTAAACAAGCAAGCACGGAGGAGGATTTCTAGCTAAATGCAGCACTAAAATGTCATGTTTAATCCATTCAGTGAATTTCTGCTAAAAAAAAATCTGGCACAATAGTTTATAAGCTGTAAGCAATCTTTTAAAGCAAAGTTGAAATGCTGGGTGTTGGACCACTTTAAGTGAAAAAAAAATTGATCTTTACTCACCCGGGGCATCCCTCAGCCCCCTGAAGCTGTATGGTGCCCTCGCAACCCCGCTCCGATCGTCCTGTCCCCGCCCGCGGCTACTTCCGGGTTCAGTGACAGCCGGCAACAGGCTGGGAATGTGGGTGATTCTCTGCGTTCCCAGCCGCTATATTACCCTCTATGCTGCTATAGCGTATATATATACAGGACGATCGGAGCGGGGCTGCGAGGGCACCATACAGCTTCAGGGGGCTGAGGGATGCCCCGGGTGAGTAAAGATCATTTTTTTTCACTTAAGTATCCCTTTAAGTTATCACCAGGTCTGATGTGGATCTCCCTGCAGGGAGCATTCTATTGAAAATGTAAATCTTGTTTTGACCCTTTGAATGCTGTTCTGCTAAAAAAAAAAATGTTTTAGTAGTGTATTATATGCTGTAAATAATCTTTTAGAGCAAAGAAGAAATGCTGGGCGTCTTATACCGCTTTATAAGTTAAAAGCCAAGTGCATTATAGTGCTGTAGAGTGGCTCCAGCCTGATGTTTCGAGCTACCAAGCGGTTTCCAAGTTTTTAGGAGCTGTGCTGGACTTTTATGTGTATCTATTAAAAGTTCCGTTGGTGCATGGTTGAAGCCCTTGGCACGTTACATCCACTCTAAGCCATTTGAGTGCTGTCCACCTTTTCTAAGTGCTATGGTAGGCATTAGACTGTGAGCCCCTATGAATGACAGTTACTGACAAGACTATATACTCTGTAAAGCACACAGGAAAATGTCAGCACTATATAAATACTACAGAGATCTACAGTAGAGTTATCATATGTGATCCAGCAAACCTGGATTTGATTCATTAGCAATTGTCTACTGTTACTGTAAGGGCTTCAAATTTCACATGCTTCCCTGTATCCTATCATATAATCAGAGCTGCTGAGAATGTAGTTTTGTGATTTCAGCTAAATGCAGCATTTACAGCAAGAATTGTCTCCATAAATCTAGGATAACCTTTGCTTATTTCAAGAATAAAAGAAAACTCTATGCAGGCATGAGATGGCAATCACACAACTTCTCCATTACTAATTGTTCAATCTTGAGCAGTCCTACCTTTAAAAGATTATATTTACTATTTTTTTTTAATCGTCATTTGATCTTTCTTGAAAGTCCGAGAAACTGACAGTCAGAGAGGTCCTTATAAAGTGTCAAGGTGGCCATACACTTATAGATGGTCACCAGATTCGACAATCAGCTAGATCTCTCTCATATCCAATCTGATCAGAGAGGGATTGAATCCTTCCACACACTAGACATAGATTTTTAATAGATTTCAGCATTAAATCTATAAAAAATCTAGTGAACCTCATCGTTGCACTTTTCAATTCAGTGCAACACCGTGGCCAGGCAATCAGCCACTGCTGATAGCGATCTTCCATCATTTGCAATCGATCAATTTAGTCTGAAAACTGATCAGGCATCGTTTAGGGCATTGATGTAGCACAGATTTGCTCAGAGTGATCAAATCAACCTCATATTGACAGGAAAAAATCGATAAGTGTATGGTCACCTTCAATGTACTTATATTTAAGAGTGCTTAAATTAACATAAATGAGACTCCTATTAATAATGTGATGTAGTTGATTTGCTGATTTTGCTTTTGTGCTTAAATGTAAAATTTGTCAATGTTTACATAAAAAATGAGGCAACTTTACACTCCACAGTCTGCATATGTTATACACAGAGGAATGTGAATGAGTTGAGTTCATTTAATCTTGCAGAAGCAGTGGTTATAGTTGCAAACCATAGTATTCAAACAGAGATCAGCACAGACTCCAGCTCGTTTACCATGAGTGTAAGCACAATTCAACAGCTTATATTGTATTATACTGGGGTTGACATGGTTGTACCTAAAATGGTGTAAAACAAATGATGGTTATTTTAATTTTCTAAATTGTCGTTTAAAAGATTTTTGAAGATAATGTCAGAGCATCAAAAACAATTTTTTGTGTCAGTCAAAAAACTTACTGTTAGACTAGTTAGCCAGATATGCCATGCTTTGCCCAATTTCACCCACATTACAACATCATGCCCTATACACCCTCTACTCATCAGCTGCAAAGTGGTTGGGGATGGTGCTTTGTCATCACATTGTGAGCTGAGAGGGGAGAAGGCTGGCACTGCATGTGAGTTAACCTCTGGGCAACGGACAGTCAGCTTTGCTCAAGCATGGCACAACTGATAGAGCACAGTGTAAATATACAAGTTCCAGTGTATGTGTAAATGTTCATTTTACAAAGATTGTTCCCACATCATGTTTACTGTCTCGGATCAGCTGTGCTGCAAGCTGCCTTGTGCTATTCAGATAACATGTTTCCTTTCAGTGCCTTAGTGTTCATGGAACTATAGAGCACATTAGTTCCAATTAAACAATCTAAATAACTACATGGATGTTAGAGTCCATAGCGTGCTTAATAACTGTTGAACTTTGTGTCTAATTTGCTATGGTTCTTCAAGGTTGGAGATCATTGAAGAGCATCATCACTCAAGTGATACTCGACACTGGGTTTGGATTTATCTTCATTATCATCTTCAGTTGTCCATACAGTGTTAGTCTGTACACAGTTTTTACCCCGTCTTTCCCATTCCACATCTGCAGGACCAAATGCCATCTTGATGGACCACAATAATGGTGTGTGTGAATTAAGGATGAATCAGTTTGAAGGTGAAATTGGTCTATGTGTTGTTTTATCTTATATTTTATCTGCATAACAAATCAGCAGTATTAAAGAAAGCCAGAGATGACACTGGCCAATGTTCAGGCCTAAAAATAACCTAGGACAAAACTGTAATTTGCTGCCTAGGTGAAAACCATATAATCCACTTCTCTGAAATCCCAGTACAAAATGTAAAATAATTTAATTCAAAATCTTCCACCAGACACTTAACATTGCTCCCCTAATACAAATTACTGAAGATAGCTTGGCTGCCTGGACACCCCCTACCTGGTCTTCAACTTAATCTCTTTGATAGAATGAATATTAAAGGGAATCCGAGTTCAAATGAAATAATAAAATAGTACTCACCTGGGGCTTTCTGCAGCCCAGTGTAGGTCGGGACATCCCACGGCGGCCTCCTGGCTCTTCTCCCAATGCCTGTCCATATATGGCTGGCCGGCGGCTCCCCCGCAACACTGGGCCGAGTGTTGGGCTCCTTCTTCCATATATGTCATTTGCTGACGTCACATGGCGGCCGCATCGCGTCATCACGGCGGCCGGTGTGACAGTACGGCGCATGCGCGGTTTTGCTTTAAAAATATATGCCAGCCATCTAATCACATCAGACGATGTCACATTCATTGCAATGTTATTAAGAAATTCATAATAAATCTCTACATGACTTTTAGCTAAACATATTAATACCAGCTGTGCATTTCAACACAGGGTTCAAAATTGGTTTATATACTATGGCAATATTGTATCCTATTATTCCTAATTTCCATTGATTGTCAGTCATGAAAAAAAAAAGAAAACTTACGATGCAAATGGCAGCAAAAAGGCGCCAATTGGGAAATTTGGGTGGCCGCTATGTTATTAATTATCAGCAATCCAATTCTATTTTGGCATTGCAATTTTTATCTCTTTGAAAATTATTTTTGTTCTACACACTCACACAACTCTATTGCTAATGGGGGACAAGTCTATTGCAGAAGTGGACAGGAATTGAAGGCCCCTTTCAAACTTAAACAGTTGCTCTCAGTTATAACTAAAATAAAAATGATTTTCAAAGTAATGTCCATGTTTGCCTACAGCTCAGTTCCCTCTACAAGTGTTTAAACTGAAAGCTTTTTCACAATGCACTGCTATGGAAAAAATGCATACCAAAGTATACTAACGCATAATAACGAACACTAACGCATTCAAATGCATTAAGTGTAAACGAGCCCTTATGGAAACAACATTTTTCCACAAGCCCACAGAACTCTATTGCTAATGGGGGTCAGGTGAATTGTGGTATTGGATAGGTCTTATGTGGAATAATATATATATATATATTTTTTTTGTATGTTACCCTTGTTCTATGTGAGTTCCATATAAATGTGAATAGCAAATACTGTCTATTCAGTTCTGTGAAGGACTTTTGTAGGAACACATATGATCACATGAAATAATGGGATAATATTCAGGAGAAATATTTTTATTAAAGGGAAAGAAAAAAAGAAAAAAAAATTAGATACCACTGCAGAGGGATGTCTCTGGATGCTCCAAAATGGCTTCCTTAATCCTCATCGAACCCACTGCTTCTTGCCGGGACAATCTGTTTCTCTCCGACCATGCTCCCTACTGTTATTGAGTGTAGCCGCACTGTGCAGGAACCAGCAGGGCTCGTGCCTGTGCAGCAGCTCTTATATGGAGCAAAAAGCCATGCACGGACGGCTCTGTGGTACTGTGTAGACCAGGGCAACACTTTCCACCACAAGCCAGGTCCACACAATGGGGAGCATGGCCATGAGCACCATATTTGACATTAGTGTTGAATATTGTCTAAAGGTCCCAGCACAAGAACAGAGTGGTGTAAAAAGATTGGTAAAGCCTCTTGACTATCCAGGTGCTTCCCTATGGTAACTTTTTGTTTGTCTTGTCTTGCTTAAGGTACCCTTTAAACAGAAAAAATTGTGAAAAAAAGTCTATTAACTAGCAAATATTTGTCATCCTTACAAGCCATATTAGACTAGATAAAAGATCACTACAACCTTAGTGAGTTAGTATTGTTATTGCAGTGATCTGGTTATCTGTACAATAGTGAGCTTTTTTTTTTATATAATAACTCCAACTTCTCAGGCATGTGGGTTCACTTGATTGCTGTCACACAACACAACTACTAAGTTACTAACCTTAAATAATCTAAATCAGAACGTCATGAGAATAAGGAGGAAGTGGGTATGACTCGACCGAGAAACTGTCATGAAAAATGTATATTCAAAAAATGTCTATTAATCTATCACAAATCAAAAAATATTACAAAGTTAAAAGATATGCCCCCGACCCCAACCAAAAAGGACCCCCCCCCCCGACACCACACCCCCTCCTCTCCCCCCAAGGGCCTACCACCAACCCCAGCCCCCCGCCCCTCAAGCAAGCAGTTGAACAACCTCAAAAATAAAAAAGCACTTGCAGTGAAGCATAAAATGTCGCTTCACTCTTAGCGATTTGCTGCAGCAATGAATTTAAACGTTCATAAAAATGCTCCTCAGATGGAAAATAGCCTAGAAAAGTTCACAAGCAATGTGGTATTCCAAAGAGTTGTTGAAAAGAGTTATCAACACATCCAATGGATCATGGTATCTAAGGATAATCCAGATCATAAAAACAGTCTCACAATGCTATAATGTTCATAGAATCGTTAAGTTAGGAGAGATGGTAAAGTTGCATTGCATACACCAGGCTCAGTATTTCAAACAAGCAGGGTTAAACTTTGAGAGATGGCTCCGTTGCATTGCATAAGCCAGACTACTTGACTAAAGCATTCATGATAAGAAAACATGTGCAGGATAGGCAGCCAGTCCCATTCAGCCAGTTAGTATAAGCAAAAGCACAAATAGATGGATGCAGTAGCTCATAGCCAGCCATAACCATTAAAGGCACATATCTTCCATGTTATTGAGATAACAGATGGTGGAAGATACAGTAGATACCCATGCTATCCTGCTGGGTAACAAGTCTATAGTCAGAGTTCAAATAGCTTGTTTAGAGCCTGCAACAAGTGTGAACAATATTGCCCAAGGGCTGCTTACGGTTCCTCCATGTTGAAGTACACGAGCCAGTGTGAAGTAGACATGATGGCTTAATTAATCTACACTATGATCTGCTGTGACCAAAGTGAGAGTTGCAAAGTGTTGCCACCTAGTAGCAGGCAATGTTTCTAAACCCAAGATCTCATAAGTTCTATAATTTTTCCCACTCTTCTCTAGCCTAGGTCATTTGGGCGCTAGGAACAGCAGGCATCTAATAGAGTATTGGCTGTTGGTCACCCAGGCAGTTAGTAGGGCTCCTGAATGTGGATAGTAGCTTATCAGCTACTATGTAGGGAAGAGCTGATGTAGCTGATAGTCTATTTGTAGCTGGTCGACTACAAATAGCGGTCTGGGGGGAAGTAAGTATAAGGCATGGTATGTGTGTGTGTGTGTGTGTGTGGGGGGGGGGGGGGGGTTGTTAGTGCTAGACACGAGATGAGGGGGTTAGTGCAAGGCACAAAGAGTGGAGGGTTAGTGTGTGAGAATGGAGGCCGGGTTAGTCTATATAGTAAAATATCTGTAATACACATTACCAATGTTTTTACTATTGGCACAGCCTGGTGCCCAATTCACACAGTGGCGTGGGTACACATACTCCTAAATGAGGCCCAGTCTGATCATTTTTCTAGTCTTCACTAATGCATAATTTTACAGGGTGATTGCATTATATCAGCTTCACAATACTTATCACATTAGTGTATGTGCACAAACTGTACAGTTTACTTATACTGTACAGAGAGTATGCCAAGGTTTTGTATAATGTGCTGTAGGTCGTGATATTTGTTTCCATTCTTGACTCTTAGGACAGTTTTACCTTTCTAAGCTTATTACAATACTGATTGTCATAAAAACCACATAGACACAATAACAGTAGTAAAGGTGGACTCAAGGGCAGTCTGCATTCACATTATTCAGATGCAGTGTGCAATTAGATTTTCAATTGACCTAGTAATGGATTGTTGGTGATCTTATTTCATGTAATTGCAGGCTGAATTCCTCATCAAAATAGGGTGTAATGTAGAAAATGGAATTCCTGATATGTGTGTAAATGTTTCATACTCCTAAGGAGAGTACTCATGTATAAGCTAATTAAATATATTGGCAAATTTTCAGAGATGCTCTGCTGCTTAAAAATCGGAAAGCATATTCTTCAAACCTACTTCAGCCTTCCATTTATTTAGAATACATTGGAGGAAAGGCTGCAGAGACCTAGTAATTTGAAACATGACGACAAAGGTAAGGGTGGATGACCTTGCCCGGGAACATAGGATCTGATTTATCAAGACAAGGGCAAAGAACCGTGGAGAAAAAAAATTGACCACTTGTCCAGATCAGAGGATGAGGATTACATTGTGATTAAAACAAGAAATATTAATGGTTACTTTGGGAACCACTTTTCTTATGCTATAATTTTTTGATAAACCATTGTTGATGAGTCTCTTGTTAGTACTGGCATTGAAGAAGAATTCCACGTGGTTGCAATTAAGACTTGGCCAGTGCCCCTGGAACAGCCCATGCAGAGTCTTGAAATTCTTGGCGATCAGAGAGTGTTGGATAGATTAATCACCCTCTCGGCAAGCATGTTCATTATTCCTCCTCTAAATAGTGCATCCCTTCTCCAAAGCTCTCCATTGCAGCAGCTCATGTGTGGCCCACCAGCATGTGACATCAGTTTGTACAAGCTGACAGGAAAGAGTCATGCACCTGTTGAGGGATATCTGTGTTGCAAACTCACACCTCTAGTCACTGATGCATACACATTTTACAGGTCTTTTGACTAATTAGATCCATTTTAGGGGCTGATTGTGTGTAAGTAGCCTCAGAACCTACCTATCTTAAATGTGTCAGTCTTTAAAGGGATGATTTGGCAACCCTGATGGGGATTCAGAGGATGCTTTGGCACACTGATCAAGTGAACAACAGATTAGCGTCAGGACTTTACCATACTTCCCTGTGCTTGCTCTGCACGTGGGAAGGGGGCCACCTAATATCGATGTCTAGAGGCTCAGGGGCTACTTAATACTACTGTCTGGGTAGCACGAAGCTACTATCTGAGGGGTACAAAGGCTACTTAATATTGCTATATGGAGAGGACTTACACAGCTACCTAATACTGTCTAGGGGTGCTTCACATAGCTTGTTAATACTACCATCTGGGAGCAGTCAAGGGTCGACAGCTGTTTTGCACGCAAACACAGGGTGCTTCATCAGGACAATGAGCCCCCCTAATATACCAAACACTTACCAAATGGAAGACACGGCTACATAATATTACTATGGGGGGAGGGGCACACATGGCTGGCTGCCTATGCTACTAACTAGGGGGTCTCACATGGCCACCCAAAACTGCAGTCTAGGAGGCACACATCTGCTTATTACTACTATTGAGGGGGCTTGCATAGCTACATAAAACTACTAGGGCAGGGCAGGGAGCAGTCATGTCTACCTAATTCTGAGGGCCATCATGTGGCATCATCTGATGCTAGTATCTGGGGGTCAAAACATGGCTAGAGGGAGCACAAGCTACTTCATTTTATCTAGGGACGTAGCGGTCATTCTGATGTTGGCTTAGAAGCAAGAAAATTCCTTCCAATCACAAAAGGAAGACAGATCCCTAAAATTTAAAATATAGTTTCCAGATTTTTTATATTTTTGTAATTAGCTCTTGTATCTTTTTATTTGATAAAGAGCAGAGGTAATTGGGGGGTGGGGCTAGTCCAAATTCCATATGGGGGGCCAGCAGAGATCTGTAACTATGCCACTGCTTAGTTGTTACATAGTACAGTTAGGAACAGTTCTGGACATTTGTCAAAAGCGAATATTCTTAGTAATTTGCCTGCTTGAAAATATGTATTTTTACGTTTTATGAGAAATGTGGAGGTTGCTATTCTTGACTTACCTGTTACTTCTCTGCCTTTTGTACGTAATCATTGCCACTAATATAACTCACTGAATCAACCTGAGCTTTTAGTTTAGGAGTCCTGACTCTACAAGCTGTGACCTTGTTCTAGGTGGGTGTTATAAAGTCTACTGAAGCCAAAAGATCATCATAACTGCCAGGCAAATGTATTTTGTTTCAGAAGAAATAAAGATGGTGGCTTCCATGTTTTTTTTCACTTCAAACTTCCTTTAAAATCCAAACCTGGGGCAAAAGAAAGTGCCATGCCCTTATTGTCCTGTCTTCAGCATTTCTCCAGTGACAATGTAAAATTAAAACCTGTTTACTTACTGTATCTAAAATCCTCTGTAAAACAGCTGTCATATGGTAACACCATTCCTTCACTGTAAGATCTACAAGAAAAGTTCAGTATCATATAACTTAAATGTAGCACAAATTACATTCTATACATCGGGCAGTAGGTGTAGCATGGACCTGCCGAGACTGTGCTGCACAAGACATGTCACTGCACCAGGATGAAGAGCTGGGCAAAGTCATTTGGGCAAGGGTATAGAGCAGGGATCAGGAACCTTTTTGGCTGAGAGAGCCATGAATGCCACATATTTTAAAATGTAATTCCATGAGAGTCATACAATGTGTTTCAAACTAAATACAAGTAAATGTGTGCATTTTATGTAAGACTAACACTTTTAACACTCCGGGTGGCAGAAGTGGCCGATGTGTCTACAGTTTCTCAGGGTTTCAGAAACATCAACAATTTCCCAGAGAGCCAGACAGGAGAAATACCCGACTAACAGCTTGTACAATTAGCTGGCTTACTTGGGGGTTGATTCGCTTTGTAGGACGAGATCCCCGCACTTTGATTGGCCCAATAGGCTGCCTGTGCAGTGACAGGCAGCTCACTGGGCCACTCAAAGTGTGGTGATCTCGTCTTACAAAGTCACTGGTACCCGAAATTGTCCAGGGCGGGACAATTGGAGCAGCGGTTCGTTTTGGGGGGAGCGTGAGTAAGTTAGTAGTGCACGCTACAGGAGTAGCGTGCCTACTTTGAACATTTTACTTGAGCAACGCAACTTGGTGAATCAACCACTACTCATTTGTCTGCTAGCCAGAGGCAGCCATCAAAAGAGCCACATCTGGCTCCCGAGCCTTAGGTTCCCTACCCCTGGTATGGAGGTTGTGTGTTAGTGTGTATGGAAGTACATCTTTTGTCTCAAGTTAGACTTTAATATAAGATCAGTGGTATTCTAATAACATTACAGGTTGGCATACACATAGGGTGCAACATGAAACTGAGCCAAAGAAAAGCAGCAGTTGTGGAGTTTGCTTAGCTTGATTTCAAGTTGCATGCTAATGGAAGTAGCTCTGAGATATTTGCATTCCTTTCATCATCTCTATTCTTTACCATATCACATTGCTGAAAACATAATCTGATTTTTTTTGCGTGGCCCCTGACATACATCATCCAGCTGTGCTGTGACAGCTGCATAAAGTGGCCAGGGCTCCATCTGACTGGTTATTAAGAACATAGCGGAAGACAAAACAAGGCATGATGACCACCTGCATTAAAACATTAAAAGGAATCTATCCCATCAAATAGCATTTATAAACAGAAGTTCTCTAATTAAATAAAGCAGCATGTTTTCATTAAGGCTCTGATTGACTGGATTAATTTTACATTGTGAATTCCCTGTTGGTGCAGTTGCCATGCACTGTTATCTGCATAGTCCAGGCAAGAGCACTGCCAGACACTCCAGAGCCTTCTGCTATAGTGTCAGAGATTTCAGCATACATTTTTACATTGTTTTAACTGGCTGTAAGTCACAGGTTCCTTTACCCATCGTTAGTTTGCAAAATATGTTGCAGTGAATGAAGATAAAATATCCATTCTGATAAAACCTGATCCCTGTTGCACAAATACCAAGGCTGTTCGCTGTACCACCACCCCCAACAGGCTGTTTTCTTGCATAAGCAAGTAAGGCATATACCTAAGACAACACCTGCTAGAAAGAACTATATATGACCATGCCACACATCTAGGTCACATTTATCAAACCAGTACAAGCAAAAATGGAGCAGAACTGAAGCAAAAATTCAGCACATCAATCATTCATTTTGGTTTCTCTGAGTAAATGCTTCACTCCTGCACTTGCTTGGCTCCTGATTTGCTCCAAATTTCTTTACATTGCTCCATAATTATTTATGGGTTTCTTGTCTGTACTTTGTTCAATGCACTAGCTAGTATAATATTGTTTGATTAGCATAGCATTGTGTGACAGGGTTTATGAAGGTGGTAATTAAACTTTTAAGTGTTTTTTTATTCCTTTTTTTGTTGAGTATCGGAAGAAACACATACTCCTGTGACAATAGTGAAAAACGTTAAGACCCATGCTATACATGGATTGTGCAAAGTTCTGCAGGCATACAGCTGTGCTTTCTGATGCCTGTTCATTTTCTGACAAATAAGTAGCTTAGCTGAGTTGAGAGTGTTCTATTTAAATGAAAATGTACATGCCCAGTTTGTTAAAGCTTTTATGCACTCATAACACTGTAGAAAGGGCTTGCAATGCGGTTGCAGTGAAATGGCTCTGTAAAGTGCATTTAGCCTGGTGGGAACTGCTGTGTTCTGTATATAAAATTGTAGCTGACAATAACAATGCTTACAGATCATCTGCATATAGCCTGGCAATTGTTCCTTGATGTCTGTAAAACTAATTTGTACAGATTTTGATCTCCATATTCTAGCATAAGTTATGTTTTTCACAAATAAATCTACCTTTGCTGCTATAATTGTCACGGTTTCTCAAAGTAAAAATGTGTTTTCCATAGCAACTAAATAGGATTTAACCCTTTTAATGCAGATTAAAATAATCACTGATCACTTCTGAGAGTATACATTTATAGATGTGCAGTATCTACAACAGAGAGCATCCACTGATCTACTTTACCTAGTTTTGAAAACACATCATACAAACTCATAAATAGTTAATCTCAACATGTGCAGAGCAAACTGAAATCCCTTTACCATTGCAGGTAAGGTCAACTTTTGCAGGGAACCCAAGTTGATATAATGAGATAGACCTGTTGTATATACAGGGCCAAGTAACAAGTCTGTGTTCCATTTCTTTCTTTTTTTTCTGCCTGATAGGGTTAAACATCAGGCATGCAAGTAGCAGTTACTCTCCAGTCAGGACCTAGTTGAACTACAGTTAATTCTCATTGATAGAGAATAATTTCTGAGTGCACGGTAGAGATAAAAAAAAAGGTGAATAGTTCATATATTTTGGTCTTTGTGACACTGGAAGACAGGATCAGTCATATGTGACAGTTACACATAAAACATATTTTTGTAGGTGAGAAACAGAAAATAAAACAAAGATTTCAAATAGTCCTTTTTAGGACTTGGATGAATACTATTGTTTATCTCTTTAGTTTATTTTTTACCTTGCATTTCCTTTCAGTTACATATAACCTTCACAGATAGGAGCACTTATGACAGCCTATGTTTTATTTATTTATTTTCAATATCCGGATCCCTGCTAGCCTGAAAAGGCTCTCATTATGTAGGAGCAATAGAAGATGCTCTCAAGGCCAAGCCCCTATCTGCAGTTAGCAGCCATAGCTTGGCCTATTTCTAGTCCTCCAGCCATGGGATGGTACACCTTACCATGTATAAGCTGCTTTGTGTATAGTCTTCCATTGCCTCTAATGGATAGACACATTTGCCTCCATTCACTAAGATCATGCCGGAGATAATGAGGCAAGAGCAAACTTACCTCCACACATCGATCTTGCCTTATTAAAGTGTAGAGATAAGTTTTCACAGTGAGAGAGTTATCTTATCACTTCAGTCCTTAAGTTACCTCCTCTGTAGTTATTTTCACAAGCAGTTAGTTAACAGTCTGTTTTTAACTTTAGAATTCTGAAGTTATTTTAAGGATTGAAGAGTTAACTTTAGAGATCTCACCTTAACTTAAAGACAGAAGAGTTAACGTTATGTTTGCCTGAGGTAAAATGTTTCCTGAATACTTTGGGCTTGATTCACTAAGACAAATAGCATGCCTTATCAGAGATAACATGCCTTATCAAAGTTAACATGCCTTTTCAGAGTAGCATAGCGAGCGCTAAGAACCCGCAGGGGTTCAGGGCAGGACGAGTGAAGCTTTCGTCATTGCCAATTAGCAGGCATAAGTTCGTAGCGCTCGCTATAATACTCTTGTAAGGCGTGTTAACTTTGATAAGGCGTGATATCTCTGATAAGGCGGGCTATTTGTCTTAGTGAATAACTCTAGAAACATTAAAGATGGGCGATAACCTTAGTGAATTGAGACCATTGTCACTGTGGCCTCAATTCACGGAGCATTATCAAACGTTTGTCAAACACTTTATCAAACGTTTGATAACTTACCTCATGAGTAAAATCTCATTTTAAATTCACTAAGGTGTTATATATTTATCGAATGTTTTACCGATAAAACGTTCAACAAATATATAACACCTTAGTGAATTCAAAATGAGATTTTACCCATGAGGTAAATTATCAAACGTTTGATAAAGTGTTTGATAAACGTTTGATAATGCTCCGTGAATTGAGGCCTGTGGGTAGACAAGGAGCTCTCATATATAGGACATGAAAATAGGGCAAGTGGTATAGTACACTAATAATACTCATCATAATTGCCATCCAGTTTCCAGTTGCTTCCAGATGTAGATCGTTTTTCTGTAAAACGCCTCCACTGAATCTTGGGCCTACCCTACTCTGGGAACTAGTTGAAGTGTGGGCTCTATCTATTGCTATGGTTTCCTATAAAAAAAAAAGCAGTTTATAATCAGGTAACTGGTTGGAGTACCCTGAGATTGCTGAAATAATGCCTTCATGAGTGTCCTGAAGGCAGTGAGCACAGTTAACAGAATTGCATGCATTTTCCCCTATGTGCTATGCGGAAAACGTATGCGATTCTGCTAAGTGTGCTCCCTGTCTCAAACGTCTATACTGACCTTTATGCTGGCAATGGTGCTAGACTAGCTTTGGCCAAGGTCAGATGGAGGAGAAAACATCTGAGGCACTTTAAAATGCATGTACTGTACTAGTAATAGTTTTAATTTTTTGAGGACATAGCTCATTGTTATATTAGATGGCTGATGAGTTTATACATAAAAGAGTTAAAGTGAGACAGAAAATATGTTTTTTCATAATGAAGTAAATCACATGTTGGGTTAAATGCAAAACTATGTTTTTGCCTAAGTAATTAAGAACAGCTAATAGTATAATTAATTTAAAAAAGAAAGGCGAATTCTCACACTGTCACACTTATGTTCAAATTGTGCAGGGTAAGTAATTAAGTAAATTACCATCTATGTAACTAAATTACCATCTGATTCTGAGTATGTTCTGTAGCTATAAAAGTCTTGAATTTAATAGCGTTAAGCAGGATGCAATAAAGCTATACATTTTTACTTCTGAAACTATACATTTCTACTTCTTTTTTCTAAATTACAATATACGGTAATACCATTCCTGCATTCAAAATAATGGATAATTGTGGCACAAGAAAAAAAAATCACTGGTAACTAGATATTCTAATCATGCTTCAAGTATCACGGTATAGCCCAGTAAGGGATGTCATTCAGCCATATCTATGGGAGAGAGAGTTCTTAAGCAAGTAACAGCTGCAATTTGCTTGTAAGACCCCAATCTAAGCAATCCCTGTTTCTTATGAGAACTGGGTCTGCCACGTGACATATACACCATTATCTCATTGTCTCCTGACCCAGGTTTTAATAATTGGGTCAGGTAACATCCATTGAATGTCTGTTAAAGGACACCTGAACTGAGAGGTATAAAGAGGCTGCCATATGTATTTCCTTTTAAACAATACCAGTCGCCTGGCTTCCTGCTGATCCTCTGTCTTAAATACTTTTACCTAGACCCTGAATTAGCATGCAGATTAGATGTTTCTGATGGAAATCTGACTGAATCCAGTTGGACTTCAGTTGCAAGCTGCATGCTTGTTTCAGGTGTGTGATCCAGACTGCAGAGATTAGCAGGACTGCCAGGCAACTAATATTGTTTAAAAGGAAATAAATATGGCAGGTCTCCAGATACCTCTCTTCAGAATCCCTTTAAATCTGTTTAAATACCATAGCTATATAGTTGAACTGGCCATCCAGATCACCTATTCTTCATTTTTGTTGTTATTGTTTTGTAGGTTATGCCCACTTTTTATGCACAAAAAGCTACATTGAGGTCTCTTTCACAGTGCGACGTTAGTCGTACGTTAGAAAATGTTTTAACGTGGACTAACGCACAGCAATAGTAAGTCTGTGCAACATTCACAGTGCACACATTGCGTTGTGTGTAACGTGTAGCAAGATTTAGAAAGTGCTGCATGCTGTGCGTTTAGCAATAAATCTGCTGCGTTGTGTGTGTTGCACATGCACAGTAATGTCTTTTTAATGTAACGCATGCGCCATTTTTGTTCTATCACTGTGCGACAAAAACGGCGCACCAAATGGAGGGCTAAGAATGTACTATAATGTCCAAGTTATAGTCTTTCAATGCGTTGCATTACAGGCACGTTATGCGACCTTAACGTTGCGTCAATTGCAACGTCCCACTGTGAAAGAGGCCTTACAAAAGTGTGCATTCAAAACCACATTATTCTTTTTGCTATTACTCAGTGTTTGTTGCAATTCAGCAGGTAAGTTGTTTCAAATAACTTGCAGAACAGATCTATGATTGAAGGCTACCTTCAATTCTTCTATCTCTTCCTTCAATACCAGACACACCGGAGATCCAAGCTCTTTGCAGGCCACACCATCACTTACAGGAGTCATTGTTTTCCTTTATACTTCCTACTGATATTGGGTGTATATTTGGGGTCTTTGTCCAGGTGCAGAATACATTTGTGGACAGTCAGATGCCTCCTTGCTGGTATTGCATGAGGGATACATCTTCTTGTATTTCATTATTGAAGACACAATTTAATCCTGAACAAATTGTAGCCCCAAACTTGTAAGAAACCTCCACCATGCTTAACTGTTGCCTGCAGACACTCACTGTTGTACCATTCTGCAACCCTTCAGAGTAAACTGCCTTCTGTTGTGGTGAAATATTAATCAATTAAATAGGATTGTTAACAAGGTCAGATTTGTGGGAAAATAACCTAAGATGATCCTTAACACATGGTGATAGGAGGCACAAGGATGTCTCTGTTGTCATTACCTTCTTTTTAACGGAGCATTTTTTTTGTTTTTCCTAATTTATACAATATGCTAAGTACTAAATTATCAATAGGAGATCTATCATCTTTGAAGAAGCACTGGAAATGTGGCCTACATCTCTCCTTTCCTTTCTGTTTGTGTGGGATTCTTAGGATTACCTTAATCCTTAAAAGCAGTCTCTAGATGTCAGAATAGTGTGCAGGTGCATAGAAAGGCCGCCAGGCATCTTTGTATGGGTCCTTTCCAGACAGTGCCTAAAAGTGGATTATTTAAAGGGAACCTAAAATGACAAGGATATGGATATTTCCTTTTAAAATTGCCTGACTCTCCTGCTGATCCTGTGTCTCTAATACTTTTAGCCACAGCCCCTCAACAAGCATGCACATCAGATGTTCTGACTGAAGTCACACTGGATTTGCTGCATGCTTGTTTCAGGTGTGTGTTCAGCCACTACTGCAGCCAAAGAGATCAGCAGGACTGCCAGGCAACTGGCATTGTGTAAAAGGAAACATCCATATCTAAGTTAAGATTTCTTTTAAGAATCCTTATTGAGGAGGAGATGGACTTGTCCAGAAAGAGGTTCTGAGCTGTCAGAAAATTTGTAAGTGATAGCAACATAAGAAATAAGTCCTATACACTATTAGAGATGGCCCGAATGGTTCGCCGGCAAACGGTTCCAGGCGAACTGTGGGTGGTTCGCGTTCGCCGGCGAAGGCGAACTTTTGCGGAAGTTCAATTCACCCCATAATGCTCCATTAGGGTCAACTTTGACCCTCTACATCACAGTCAGCAGGCACATTGTAGCCAATCAGGCTACGCTCAGTCCTGGAGCCACTACTCCCTTATATTAGGCATGCTCCGCCGGCCATTACACTCACTCGTGTGCCAGCAGTAATTAGTGAAGGGACAGCTGCATCAGACTCGCTCATAGGGAAAGATTAGTTAGGCTCTTGGCTTGTTAGCTTGCTCCTGGATGATTGTTATTGCTAAAATAGCACCCTTCACCCTCAACAGCTCTTTTGAGAGCTAATGTTCTCCTGATGTGTTTTTTTTCTGTGTTGCTCATTGACACTGACATTATACAGCCCTATCTGTTGCAGCTGGACCTTGGTAATTGTTATTACTGTGCCAGCCAGGCCCTGCCTAACTATCTATACTGGACACCTACCTATGCCTACCTAACTACTGGGGCACCTACTTACCTATACGGGGACACCTACCTACCTACCTATACTAGTGGACCTACCCATGCCTACCTACCTAAACTGGGACTCCTACCTATGCCTAGCTAACGACTGGGACACCTACCTATGCCTACCTACCTATACTGGGTCTCCTACCTATGCCTAGCTAACTACTGAGGCACCTACCTATGCCTATCTACCTATACTGGGACACCTACCTATGCTTACCTACCTATACTGGGACTCCTACCTATGCCTATCTACCTATACTGGGACACCTACCTATGCCTACCTACCTATACTGGGACTCCTACCTATGCCTACCTACATACAAGAAGATAATAAGGTTGTTGCTTCATTGTGGACAGAGCAAATTTGATCAGCTGGACAGTCACTGTTGTTCTATCATTGAGCTACCACAGCCCGGCGACCATATGGGCTGGAAAACTGCCACGGCCTGCACTCTGGCCATGTTGCGCACCAGTCCAGCATGGCCGTCACTACGCACTAAACAGCTGTTTGCGGTGCGTTACACAGTGAGTTTGGTGTGTCGTGTGAAGCAGTACTCTAATTACACTCCCTGATTGATGTATACACATAAATTTGCTTTCCTAAAACAGAAAGAATTTGCGATAATTCAGGTTGGAGTGAGCTCGAGATGTCTCCCAGAGCACCACTGCTGAATATATGCAAATTAACCATTGTACCCTTAGAAGCTAAACACACCTCCAGAACCGCTGGATTGCAATGATGTGTCAGCTTGTTAAATTGTACAGAGCCATAATAATCCAACATGCATACAGACTGTTTGTTCTGGGTCACCATGCGCTTGCTGGTTAATGTATACACATGCAAGATGTTTAAAAGCACTTTAGGCCTGCAATTTAGCATTCAATGTGATTTCTGCCCTTAAAAAGCTGCTTTGCGTCAAATCCAGATTTTTCCCCGGGACTTTTGGTGTCTATCCCACTCCGCCACCTGGGGGTCCAGGTGTTAGACCTCTTGAAACATGTTTTCCATCACTTTTCTGGCCAGCATAAGTGTTTCTAGTTTTCAAAGTTCGCCTCCCCATTGAAATCTATTGCGGTTTGCGAACGTTCACGGGAACCGAACCTTCCGCGGAAGTTCACGAACGGGGTTCGCAAACTGAAAATCGGAGGTTTGCGACATCTCTATACACTATAGGGAATTTTACTTTGGGATAAATATAGTTCATATCTGTAGGGGTACACATCCATTTTACGATTTTTCAGCTTTAGTTAATAGTGGTCCATTAATATGCAAATAGTGACCCTTTCCTGCATTGCTATTTGCATAGTCTCTAGGTACCCATATTACGATGCCCGAATGTTTTTCCAGGTGACTTAGCTGTGTGACATTGCTGTAACTGTTTAAAGCAATCAAATTATTGAATTATCCATACAATCCTATGTTTGTTTTTGATTTTCTTCTAGAGAGTTGAAGCAGAGACCTGCATATTGTTATGTGCACAGATGATTCTGGATGTACTGTAGGCATGTTTTCTGATCCATTATAACAATTTATTATGAGTGAGACTTTTCACCAGGTAGCTTATCTTTTGACAGATTACACTTAAGCAAACGGAGCCTAATGCCACACTTGATTCATTCAACTTTTTAACAGAAAATCTATAATAAAATAATTTATTATACCCCTCTTCATTATAGAAAGTGATCTGCATTGCACCTTAACTGACAGATATCCTATCAGACTGATTGATCTCTTATGAGCAGCAGCAAAAAATAGAATTCACAGAAGGTCTTTATCTCCACGATCTGCTTTTGCTATTGTTTAACTGTCTTTGAGTTATTCATTTTTTATGCTTCCTTTCTCGGTGTAACAAAAATGCTGATGCGCTTACTGAAAGCATATCCTTTTTTTTGTCAAACATTTATTCTGAGTTCTTTTACCTGATGAAAACATATTTTACATTAATTTAAGCTGTGATAATCACGTCTGTTTGAGCAACCCATAATTTTCTTTGATTTAAATTTAGCTTACGCGTTTCATAATATCAGTCTGGTACCTGGTATCCCCGTTGTTCCTTGACCCATGCGAAAATCAATGTTCGACTTTGTAGCACAGTGATATGTCAGCAAGGCTGTTACATGTGTAATCATTCTCAAAAAGCTACGTGTACTTTCTAAGGTGATTTGAAGCGATACAAGCACTGCATAGGACTAAAATGGATCATCAAAGGTGGGCAGTCATCTGCACATTTTTCTATATAGTTATAAAAAAACCAGCAATTTAAAATATGAACAAAAGCCCAACGTTGCCAAAAATCACACTGTATTGTTTGATTTAACATTTGAACACTACGTTAAAAAAATAACAATAACCCCTTCTACGGAGAATTTAATGATCAGGTTGGATGACCGACAGTGCATGTCTTGTTGACATCAGGGTGCTCCTAACAATAGCTCATTAGCTAAAAGCATGTGTTACTTCATCTTGTCTGCGGTCTAAAGGACAATCTCCATGGAAGCTGGAGATCTATTTCCTGAAGGGCTGCAAATCTAATAATCGCTGGGAATAAAAAAAATTACATAAATAGTATTTCTGTCAAGGTGGTTTTATCACTCTTAAATACGTTTATTTTTGAAGCCTTTATCAGCTTTATGAAGCTTTTCGTTCAATGTGTACCTGCCGTTTTCTGTTTGTTACATTTCTGACACATTCAATTTCATGTTCTTGGCTCTTTATTTTATCATACAGTAAATGTTTCTACCCCTGAAATCACAGCACCACTGTCAGTCTTTTATTGTTCTGTCACTTTTTTTTTTCTTCTCCTGTTGCCTTGACACCCAACATTTCATTTAGACTCTATTTTTGAAATCTTGGCTGCATTTCTAATCACTGCAATCACTTTCTGACTATTAAAAAGCTTATCTTTAGCAAGCAGTAATATGAGATGTTTGTATGTTAAAGCTATCACAGTAGAATGTCTCTACTAGGAACAGCAGAGCCATTCTAAGAACACCAATCACTTGTAAAGACATCCAGCTGATGATCACTTATTGGCTATTAATGCCTGATCTCCAGCTTGAGTTTATACATATATAATAGCATGCATTTATGCAGGGCTGATATTTCCTGTAGATATTCCACACAATATATGGCACAGTTCATGTCATTAACTGTCCTTCAGAGGAGCTCACCCTACCAGAGTCATAGTCTAATCTTCCTACCACAATTTGAGGCTAGTTTTGAGGGAAGCAGTCATCTTATCAGTATGTTTACAGGATGTTGAAGGAAACTAGAGTAACGCTACAAGCACATTCATATCTGGTCAACATTTGAATCTTGGTCTCGAGTGCTAGTCACTCAGCACATATACATTTATGTGTGTGTGTATGCACTAATTAACAACCTGCAAGGTGCATTAGAAAGAAAATAGGTCTTCAAGCCAAACAGCATGCAAGGTCATCGGGGCTGGGTGCTGGATGGGAGGTATGTGTCTCCACTATTTGGACTACGGTCCCTTTAAAACCCTGTGTAGACCTGGGAAAGGAGTCTGGATAATGTTAGCAGCAAGCCAGTTGCTGCTGTGTTATTTCTGTTTGAAGGGTTGGACTCTTAGGAATGGGAGGGAAGGAGGGGTGGGCCTTCCCATTCCACCCCAGGTACACACCTGGTATCTTGGAGCAGAGTAATCTGGTTAATGAAATGCATGAATGGTATATGTAGCAGCCTCACAGGCAGTATGAGAGAAGGTGTTGGAGGAGTAGCATGTCTGCTACTGGATCTCCTGTCAAAAAGTATTGGAGATAAAGTTGCTTGAAGCCAAACCACATGGTGGACTGCTGTTAAGTGTTGTTTTGGCCGGATGATATTGGGCTTATTTTGAATAAGCTGGACTTTTTCACTACAAAGCTGAAGTAAGCTTACCGTTTATTTTTCACATTTTTTCTTACTGCTGAAGATAAGCTGTTTATGTTCTGCTACACAATAAACGGACTTTGTTTAATATATATATATATATATTTACTTGTTTCATGCTATTTGCTTACTTAATCAGCAAATATTTTAATGTTTTAAGATTTGCTTATGATCTGCAAAAACAGCCTGCTGTAAATTCTACCTGTGCCTCAGTCTATCCAAAAGTAAGAAAAAATGAAAATTTTATCTTCAGTTATTTATTCCACTTATGAGTAAAGCACATATGGGTTTGCTTTATATACAGTGGCTTGCAAAAGTATTCAGCCCCCTTGAAGTTTTCCACATTTTATCACATTACTGCCACAAACATGAATCAATTTTATTGGAATTCCACGTGAAAGACCAATACAAAGTGGTGTACATGTGAGAAGTGGAACGAAAATCATACCGGATTCCAAACATTTTTTACAAATAACTGCAAAGTGGGGTGTGTGTAATTATTCGGCCCCCTGAGTCAATACTTTGTAGAACCACCTTTTGCTGCAATTACAGCTGCCAGTCTTTTAGGGTATGTCTCTACCAGCTTTGCACATCTAGAGACTGAAATCCTTGCCCATTCTTCTTTGCAAAACAGCTCCAGCTCAGTCAGATTAGGTGGACAGCGTTTGTGAAACAATAACAATAACAATAATATTTATATAGCGCTTTTCTCCCTGGGGACTCAAAGCGCTGTGACCCTGCATTATGCAGTCTCAAAGGCTAGGGAAAAGAGGTATGTTTTTAGCCTTTTTTTAAAGCTGTCCAGAGAGGGAGCCTCTCGTACTGATTGTGGAAGTGAGTTCCATAGAGTAGGGGCTGCGTAGGAAAAGGCCCGAGCACCAAATGTTAAGTGTACCCTGGGAATAACCAGCTTCATCTTGTTGGCAGAGCGGAGGGTGCGTGGAGGGGCATAAAGTTCCAATAGATCTGCTATGTATTTGGGTCCCATGTGGTGTAGAGCCTTGAATGTCAGCAGGCAGATCTTAAAATTGATTCTCCATTTTACTGGTAACCAGTGAAGCGTTTGCAGTACTGGGGTGATGTGTGAGCTGCGGGGGGCATTGGCTAGGAGTCTGGCTGCAGCATTCTGTACTAGCTGTAAGGGGCGCAGAACCTTTTCTGTAGATCCGATGAACAGGGCGTTGCAGTAGTCTAGGCGGGAGGATACAAATGCATGAACCAGGGCAGGTAGGTCTTCAGCTGGGATAAGGTGTTTGATTTTCGCTATATTTCTTAGATGGAAGAAGGAAGACTTGACAACAGCTGATATCTGCTGTTTGAGTTTTAGATTTCCATCTAGGATCACCCCAAGGTTTCGCACAGAGTCTTTATACTGTACAGTATCTCCCCCAATTGCTAGTTTGAGGTGGTGAGCGTTTTGAACTTTATCCATCATGTGTGGACCACCTACCACCAACACCTCTGTTTTGTCAGAGTTCAACCTCAGCCAACTGGTGTTCATCCAATTTTGTAAATCCACTAGACACGCATTTATGGATGCTGATGGGTCTTGGGTGCCAGGCTTGAAGGACAGATACAGTTGTGTGTCATCTGCATAACAATGGTATCCTAGGCCATAGTTCTGGATTATTTTGCCCAGTGGGAGCATGTAGACTGCAAAGAGTAATGGTGATAGTACAGAACCCTGTGGAACTCCATGGGGAAGTGGCACTGGATTTGAGTAGTGTGTGCCCAGACATACTTGCTGTGTCCTGCCAGATAGGAAGGTCTGAAACCAGCTAAGAACAGTACCCCTTAGGCCACAGTAATTCTTCAGTCGCTGGATTAGTATTTCATGATCCACAGTATCAAATGCTGCAGACAAGTCAAGAAGAATCAAAATTGAGCAATCACCCTTGTCCCTTGCAGTAAGTAAATCGTTCATTACTCGGACTAATGCCGTTTCAGTGCTGTGCCTTTTCCTGCATTCTGACTGAAAAGAATCAAAGATGTGGTTATCTGTAAGCCTGGCTTCCAGCTGGTTGGCGACTACTTTCTCGATAACTTTTGATAGGAATGGTAAGTTCGCCACCGGTCTGTAGTTGGTTACAGAATCAGGATCTAGTGATGGTTTCTTCAAGAGGGGTTTTATGATCGCTTTCTTTAGTTCTTCTGGGAAAAGTCCACTTTGCAAGGAGCACTGAGTGATTTTGTGAAGTGCTGGCCTGATCAGCTCTGGGCACTGCATTAAGGATCCAGTTGGGCCAGGATCCAGGTCGCAGGTAGTGGGGCGGAGACTTTGAATGAGAATTCCAAAATCTTCACTCAGATTTTCAAAGACTTGCCATGGTGGTACGGTAGTAGGCAGATGCAAAGACCAGTGGTCAATTGATGTTGGTGTAATGCTGGCACGGATGGTAGACACCTTGTTTGTGAAGAAGGCAGAGAATTCTTCACACCTTTCCCTGGAGAATGTGGTTGGGGCTTTTAGACAGGAAGGATTGCAGAGTGATTCCACTGTGTGGAAGAGTTGACCAGCTCTGTTGTTGGCTGTAGATATTTTTTGCGAGATAAAGTCTGATTTTTCAGATCTTGCCACAGATTCTCGATTGGATTTAGATCTGGACTTTGACTGGGCCATTCTAACACATGGATATGTTTTGTTTTAAACCATTCCATTGTTGCCCTGGCTTTATGTTTAGGGTCTTTGTCCTGCTGGAAGGTGAACCTCCACCCCAGTCTCAAGTCTTTTTCAGTCTCCAAGAGGTTTTCTTCCAAGATTGCCCTGTATTTGGCTCCATCAATCTTCCCATCAACTCTGACCAGCTTCCCTGTCCCTGCTGAAGAGAAGCACCCCCAGAGCATGATGCTGCCACCACCATATTTGACAGTGGGGGTGGTGTGTTCAGAGTGATGTGCAGTGTTCGTTTTCCGCCACACATAGCGCTTTGCATTTTGGCCAAAAAGTTCAGTTTTGGTCTCATCTGACCAGAACACCTTCTTCCTTATATTTGCTGTGTCCCCCACATGGCTTGTGGCAAACTGCAAACAGGACTTCTTATGCTTTTTTGTTAACAAAGGCTTTCTTCTTGCCACTCTTCCATAAAGGCCAACCTTGTGCAGTGCATGAGTAATAGTTGTCCTATGGACAGATTCCCCCACCTGAGCTGTAGATCTCTGCAGCTCGTCCAGAGTCACCATGGGTCTCTTGACTGCATTTCTGATCAGCGCTCTACTTGGTCGGCCTGTAAGTTTAGGTGGACGGCCTTGTCTTGGTAGGTTTACAGTTGTGCCATACTCCTTCCATTTCTGAATGATCGCTTGAACAGTGCTCCGTGGGATGTTCAAGACTTAGGAAATCTCTTTGTAGCCTAAGCATGCTTTAAATTCCTCAATAACTTTATCCCTGACCTGCCTGGTGTGTTCTTTGGACTTCATGGTGTTGTTGCTCCCAATATTCTCTTAGACAACCTCTGAGGCCGTCATAGAGCAGCTGTATTTGTACTGACATTAGATTACACACAGTTGCACTCTATTTAGTCATTAGCACTCATCAGGCAATGTCTATGGGCAACTGACTGCACTCAGACCAAAGGGGGCGGAATAATTACACACACGCCACTTTGTAGTTATTTATTTGTAAAAAATGTTTGGAATCATGTATGATTTTTGTTCCACTTCTCACGTGTACACCACTTTGTATTGGTCTTTCACGTGGAATTTCAATACAATTTATTCATGTTTGTGGCAGTAATGTGACAAAATGTGGAAAACTTCAAGGGGGCCGAATACTTTTGCAAGCCACTGTATATTATGTCAGTCATCCTCTGTTTTGTCTGAGGGTTACTAATTTTCTCCATTAAACTGACCTGGAAGGATTTGTATTTTTGAATTCTGAAACTTTCACTTTTGAAAAGCCTCATTAAAGATATTAATCCTTTAAAGCCTGAAGTAAAACAAACAAATACACAAACGAACAAACATGATACCTCAATAGATGAAAACCTCTAGATAGTCCAGAGGCTTGCCTGATTTCCTTTCACCCCTCGATTGAAGTGCTTGCTCCCTCTAGAACTTATTCAATAAAATTATGAACATGTTGTTCGTGGCCACATTCCTGTCTCAGTAAAAACATGGCCTTACTGCACAAGTGCTAGTAGAGTTTATGCCAGTGTAGTAGCATGAAGCTACTTGTGCACGGCTGCTTCCTCTATGCATGAGCAGCTCATGCTACTGTGCAGGTGCAGTATGGCCATGCTTGTGCTCAGAAGGGGACCTAGTCACGGAGGTGAAGAGGTTCCCAGCCAGCAGCGAAGGGGTCAAAGAAGATCAGGAAAGCCTCTGAACTATATATTTGCCTTTTAAAGGATTCTCCTTATAGGTTTTACAGAGAACCCATGACTTTAATAAATAAACAAAAAATACTTACCTTGGGAGAGGGATGCCTCAGGATCCAGAGGCTTCCCCCTCCCGAGGTAAAAATCCCCCAGGGCATTTTTTGTCATTTTAGGGTCACTCTAACTTAAAGGAAATGATCTGTGATCCCCTTTTAATTTTTATTTTGTTATGTAAGTTAAGTTTGAAAAAAAAAATGCTTTAAATGGACTTTTAAGTTCAGATACCTTCTTCCTAATGGGTGAGCAGTGAGATAAGTTAAACAGAAAGGTCTTGCTATAAAGTAGAGATAACATATTTGCAAAATGAATGCTTCATGGTCACATATAATTGCAAATTATGTATAACAAAAAGACATTTAAAATGTTAACATACAGTAAACTGATAGTATTTGTTAAAGTCATTGATCCTATCTATATCTAAATAAGTAAAGGAAACTTGAACTATGAAGAATACAAAGGGTGCCATCATAGGTTCTTCTTAAAAAAGTCAAATGCTTGGTTTTATTGCTCATGTTTGGTTTCAGTGAGGTTATTGGTAGTGTTGGTGTTCGAATTCATCATAACCAATTCAAAACACCTGAAAACTCCTGTCTGCCACTGTTAAGCACTGAACAAGCAGGCAGGGTCAGGAGGAGTTTACTGACTTGCAAATCACAATGTTTCTCATGACTCCAATGATTCCTCCTTTCAAACCAGAAGGAAGAAGTATCAGAGTCACGTGAAGCACAGTGTGACTCGCAAGCTAGTGAACTCCTCCTAACCCTGTCCGCTTGTTTGGTGACCAGTGGCAGGCAGGAGCTCTCTGGTGTTTCGAATCAGCTATGCCACATTCGACTGCCGACACTAGTTACTGTTCACTGGCTAGTGGAGTCGGAACACTGCATCTGCATAATCATTCTGAATGGGAACTCCAGAAAGTATTTGAAGAGGAGCAGCAGTGGCACAATAGCCAGACAAATAGCATATTGAAAAGAAATTCAGCAATAGCTCTTTCAATACTTCTCTCAGTTCAGGCTTTTACTTTCAACTATAATTCAACTTTCAGCACTTGTTTTCCTGTGTTTAACGTGCTCAATCTACTTTATAATGCAGTGCTATAATTAAAATAAATGTATTGGAAATGTTCTGCTATGTATGTTAACTGTGTTATTGAAGACATAAAGCCAGCATTTCATCTGTTGCCTTTTTAGTCTCATAAAATGTTGACATTATTGCAGCAGTCTCTGATGACAGCAGAACATATGCAAGGTGTTTCAATAGCACAATAACAAGCTAACTTAGAAATGTGTAGGCAGCTATCTGGTATCTGAATGGATTTAATGCATGTCCTAGCAAGCGATGGTACTTTCTAAACACATATTTTAAGGCAAAAACAAAAAATAGGTCAAAAGCCAGCTTCAGAGAGCTTTCTCAGAGGAGATTTTACAACAGAATACTTATGGATCATCTCAAATAGGTTTTAGGTTTAATGTTGTGTTCAGGAAGATTTTTTTTTTTGCTGTTGTGGGGCTATGGAGAGGAAAAAAAATAGTAATATTCAAATAGAACCACTCTATAAATCACAATATCGTGAATGTGCTAGTTTAATTGTTATTTTGCATGGATAATTAACACCCAGATCATCACCAAGTTTAAGTGATAACTCTCTGTGCCTTCAGCATAAATCTGTAATGGCATGCTACATAACTACAGCATGATGAGGGTGCCTAAATCCTTACATTCTTCTTCTAACCTTACTATAATGTCTCTTCACCTGATGTTTTCAGTGCAGTGGTAATTGGACTTAGTTATGCATGATGGCACAGTATTCTGAACAAGCTGATCTCCTAACTGCATGCCGTTTCTACAAAGTCAGAACACTGTTAACTAGTTCATTGTGTGATTGTGCCGTAGTTAGACAGTTTTACGCGTTAGCAATGCTCTTTGTATTGCTTTATTGACTAAACTCAATCCATTCAACAGTTATATATGTAATGTAGGGAGTAAGATAAAAGTCTTGATTTTATGCAATAGTAATCAATAGTAAAGCGCTTAATTTCGATGTTTATTGTAAGATAACATGTAAACAAAACACACACACACCCACAACTCCAGTTGTTAAAGAGGAACTCCAGTGAAAATAACTGTCTTAAAAAAAGTGCTTCATTTTTAAAATAATTATGTATAAATGATTGTCAGTGTTTTCCCATTGTAAAATCTTTAAAATCCCTGATTTACATTCTAGCATTTATCACATGGTGACATTTTTACTGCTGGCAGGTGATGTAGCTGCTGCTTGCTTTTTCGGCATTTGGAAACCGCTGTAAACAGCTATTTCCCACAATGCAACAAGGTTCACAGACAGGAAACTGCCAGGAAAATGGTCCTCAGTTTCTTGTGGGAGGCATTTCACCACAATATCAGCCATACAGAGCCCCCTGATGATCCGTTTATGAAAAGGAATAGATTTCTGATTGTAAAAAGAGGTATCAGCTACTGATTGGGATGAAGTTCAATTCTTGGTCTTGGTTTCCCTTTAAGTATACAAGATCTGAATGCTGTGAATACAGTCTGTCCTCCTACTGTGTACTGTCAGGGGAAATAGCCAAAAAGTGGTAAAGCCCTTACATCAGCTTATGCCATACTCTCTGTGCGGGAACTTGATGTCCCCTCTGAGCATGTTCCCTCTTTTAAAAGTAAATTATAGGAATATTGATACTGTAGAGTAAGATCGGCCAGGCAAGACGAAAGTTGATCTGCATGTGCAGTTACAACAGTACATAGAACTAAGAAACCTTATTTTTGAACAATTTTGCTTTAATACATAGGCAACTATGGGATTAATTTACTACAAACACAGAACATTTATATCGCGCTTTTCTCCTGGCGGACTCAAAGTGCCAGAGCTGCAACCACTAGGACGCGCTCTATAGGCAGTAGCAGTGTTAGGGAGACTTGCTCAAGGTCTCCTACTGAATAGGTGCTGGCTTACTGAACAGGCAGAGCCAAGATTCGAACCCTGGTCTTGTGTGTCAGAGACAGAGCCCTTAACCGTTACACTATCTAGCCGCAGTATTTTACTAATTTACTAAATTTTACTAAAGCTTATACACAGCAATTTAACCAATACTTATGTAAGGTATGTGATGCATGTTGCACATATAGCGCAGCTTGCCTTACTGGGTTAACCCACATGCTGCTAGAAATTCTAGCAATGTGCATTATGCAAGTAGCATATGTGCATTGCTAAAAACACATGTATTACCTAGGTATTGTGAGTAGCACAATTTGTGAAACACGCTCTACGTACCTTGCGTAAATAACTGTTAAAATGCCCCGCATTACCTGCGCACAACAACTTAAAGGGACTCCAAGCTCAACCTAAAAAGCAAAATAGTACTCAACCTGGGGCTTTCTCCAGCCCAGTGCTGGTCGGGAGATCCCACGACGGCGTCCTGGCTCCTCTCCTAGGCCCTGCTCCGGAATGGCTGACGGGCGGCAGCCCGGCGACACTGTCGGGCTCCTGCTTCTGCGTATGACGCGGCTGACGTCACGATGCTGGCACCTCGCATCATCACAGCGGCCGGCGTGAAAGTACTGTGCGTGCGTGATTAAAGCGCACATGCGCCGTACTGCCACGCCGGTCGCCGTGATGACGCGAGGCGGCCAGCGTCGTGACTTCAACCGCGTCATACGCAGAAGAAGGAGCCCGACACTCAGCCGAGTGTCGCCGGGCTGCCGCCGGTCAGCCATTCCAGAGCGGGGCCTAGGAGAGGAGCCAGGACGCCGTCGTGGGACCTCCCGACCAGCACTGGGCTGGAGAAAGCCCGGGGTGAGTACTATTTTGCTTTTTAGATTGAGCTCGGAGTCCCTTTAATTGATATTTTGTGCATCAAGTCCTATGTTTGAACCTATGAGTAAAGACACATTGCTGTCTGAAATGCATCAGCCATTTTTGTCTGTCCTGCCTTGAAGTTAAATAAAATTGGAAGTTATTTGAGTCTTAGATGTGTTGTAGTTCTCTCACAACTACTTACACTGACTGCCTTGGAGAATAGATCTTTTCGAATACTCTCCTGGTATGTTTGGTGTATGAGAGGTGTCATTCACGTATAACTGTCAAGCCCAATGTTGGATACAGGCTTGTTAACACTTATTCCTTGCATTGCATTTTTTCAGCATTGCAACACTAGCGTGATCTGAAAGGAGATCGGGCAGTGCATAAACTGCAAAGTAGATTGGGCAGTGCACTGTCTAATGTCTGCACTCATTGACTGAGCATGCATTTCTGTGCACTAAGCAGGGACATCCCATTCAATGAAATTTCTGCAAAACATCCAGCCACCCTGTTGTTAGCTAATGTACAAGTGTGGACCTGTGAGTCGGGCAAAGACGGCGCCAGAAATTTGAGCATATCCGGCGCCGTCATAGGCTGTAATATGAATTACAGCTGTAGAGTAGGACTAGTCAGGTAAGGGATCACCATGGAGTGGTGCTCAGTCAGTAATTTGGGTGCCGTCCAAAGACAGAGACCAAATTATGATAAAAACTGCATCATTCTTGCTGGTGGCCGAATTACATCTTCCCCAGTGTCAATGATGGCCTGGAGGGGGAATAGTAATTAATGCTGCCAGGCCTTTTACAGCAGCAGGGTGAGCCATTTTCAGCTTTACCTTGCACCAAAATTTCCCAGCCCTTTAGTGCAGAGTTCCTCAACCCTGTCCTCAAGGCCCACCAACAGTGCATGTTTTGTGGAAATCAACAGGTAGTTAATCAGCTCTGCTGAGACACTAATTACCTCACCTGTGCATGTTTGTGGTTTTCTGCAAAACATGTACTGTTGGTGGGCCTTGAGGACAGGGTTGGGGAACTAGGCTTTAGTGCACAAGTGGACGAGCCCCAAATCAGTGGTAAAGCAACCTGGACATTTTTGAGAAGGCATATAAACCAGGTTAAGTAAATGGTCAGAACCTGTTTTGAACCCTGTTGTCATTTTTTACAGTCACTAAGCGACTGTATAAAGTATAATAAGCAAAGGTGTTTGCTAAGTGCTGTCATTTAAATCTGTTTCCTGCCTCAGGCTAGCCTGTTTTTCTGTTACCTATTGAACAGTCTGACTGCGATAGGCACAAACAGAAAAGAGGCTTACCTTGTATGGGAATACCAGCTCTAAAAAAGTATTATTGGCATCTTAAAAAATAAAAATGTTTTTTAACCATTTTATAAAATAACCACATTGATGATGGGAACAGAAACATAACTTAGGCATAATTAAGCAATCATCTGTCCAGTACTGCCACTGTTTCTTCATTTGTCTAATTCTTAGAAGACCGCACTTTATTGCTATTCTTCTGTATTCTTGTGCACTTACAACTTGTCATGTGGTTTATTGAACAGAAAAAAATCATATCTGCTATGCATGTCTAATGTTAAATGTCACTGCAGTATTATAGATGTTTCTGCATGACTGCCACTTACAGACAAGGAGTTCTATAGATACAGTAAAAGAGCACAGAATTAACAATTTGCTTAGTTTGTCTACTCTGCCCAATATGTACACATTTTTCCAAATTTATAAAAAAAAGACCAGTAATAGCTTATAGCCAATGCTGTAATCACTCTTATATGTAATGGATGCAGCAAAGCTACCGGTATTTAAAAATGTACAAAAAGTGTTCCACGCCTTTTAACCCTTGTAGTATGCTGAAAGCAGGCTTTAACACAACTGCTACAATAGATGCAGGCCACATGATAAATTAGATCAACTCTTAATCTTGATGGCTATTTATCACAAATAATTAGGTCTAGAAAGGTTAGAGTTGGCTACAGTTGGTGGTAGGTATTGTGACTTGGGTCTGAATTAGGGTCAGATTAGGGTTAGGCTTTTATTGTTGTTAGGTTAGGATTATGTTTTTATAGTTATTTTATGGTTATGTGTAAATGATAAATTGAGCAATTAAGGGTTAGGGAGCATTTTATATGTTAAGCTTAGGATAATTATCAGTTGATGACCTGATAAGGTTTTCTAAGGAATAGCCATAGTTCAACTATCCCAGAGGCCCATCTATTGCTTCATTTGACCACAACATGTCTAACGCCATTAATATTACATGCCAACAGCAACCAAAGATGAGAGGGAAAGATCAGTGTTATGAATTAGTGGTCACTAGAAAAATGTTGCATGGATCCTTCCTGATTCCTGAAGAAAAAACAAGGCCCTAACTATTTATAAACTCCCATATGAGATGTAATAAGCTTGACTTTGTGGACAGTCTGTGTCCAGTTTTTCACAGCAACCATTTTTTGGGGGAAATATTAGATAAATAGGCAGTATGTTCATAAAATAAAATAATTAAGCAGGCATTCCCCTCCTACTTCACACAGTTAGGAGGTATGTCCCCCAGATAATATAATCAAAGCAGGTACTGTAATTTGGGTGCTGGCTGCTAATATGGGCACTGCATAGAACACAATGTTAATTGCATCTATAGCAGCATCCAGTGCATAATTTGAGTGCTTAAAACGCATGCTACAAAGTAAATTTAGGGGCAGAAAATGGGGATGGTAGGTGGCGCAGATGTCAGCAGATGTACACTTTAGCAGTGGAAATTGGAGTGCAGATATGCAGATATCTGCAAAGGGTTAGGTTAGTGATAGGCATAGGTAGAGGGTGGGTCAGTGTGATAAGAGGGTTAGGGAAAGAGATAGAAGGATATTGGTCATTTTACTGATATTCTGGTAGCTTCACCCGATGCCTAAATTGCTGTGGGCCCTTTTTTTCATTTTTTATATAGCATACTCAATGTGTGTCATATCAACTAAACTCAATACTGTATCAACTAAACTCAACTATACTCAATAGGTGTCATATCAACTAAACTCTCGGAACTAAATACATGCCTTGAATGCAATCAGATGCAAATCATGTGCCAATTCTAATCTAAAAATGTTGAAAGTTAATTTGAAACAGTGAATGCAGCTGGCCACTAGTATACTTACATTGAACTTGCATAGTGGGAAACATGGCAGCGCTTTCACACAAAAACTTTAAATCTGCATTGATGTGCGGACCCACATATCCAGTTGTTGGGGTCCGTACATCAATGCAGATTAACCATTCAGGCATAAGTTTTTGTGTGAAAGCGCTGCCATGTTTCCCACTTTGCAAGTTCAATGTAAGTATACTAGTGGCCAGCTGCATTCACTGCTTCAAATTCACTTTCAACATTTTTAGATTAGAATTAGCACAAAATTTGCATCTGTTTGCATTCAATGCATGTATTTAGTTCCCGGAGGGGCTTTGCCTTGCCTCTGTAGGCTTGCAGTTCAGATGCATCTTTGAGCGCTGTCACTTATCTGTATGTTTTGTTTTATGAAATGTGTATACCATTTGTATGACTAGCAGCATGAGGAATATCATGTTTTTATCACTAGATTAGCGTTCAGTTTAGCATTAGGTCTTCCCCAAGGGGGTACGTCACCGCCGTGAGGAAGTCTATTAGATAATAATCTGTGCACATATTATCACTGAAGCTAACACCCCCTTTGCCTGTAGTGAGTGCTAGGTGTGTAATGCAGTCCAGTAGGGCGCTGCACATCAATGCATATAAACCATTCAGGCATACGTTTTTGTGTGAAAGCGCTGCCATGTTTCCCACTATGCAATATCAACTAAACTCGCTATACTCAATAGGTGTCATATCAACTAAACAGTAAAAATAATGATTGGCCAACATGTTTTTCAAAAACCAGTTAGCCATAACTGATTACCAAAAACAGCATAATTAGGCGGGTATGTCTCCAAGATAGCAAATTTATACTACATATCCCCCAGAATATTAAATCAGCATGTCCATCAAATAACAACAAGTTTAGTCTGTATAATCCCCAAATAAATTCAGCAGCATGCTACACGAAAAGAATGCCAGCACTTCCCTATGCAAAATTCTTGGGTTGCATGCAGTGTTCTTGGTTTAAAGTCAACCCGAGGTGAAAATAAACGGATGAGATAAACAATTGTTTAAATACTTAGATGTTAAAATAAATACTTTAGATGCCCCATTGTTTTATTTTATGTTTAAACATTTACAAAGTAGATTTAATGTTTTATGGTGTCTGCTTATTGGCAGCTTACTAAGTGTCTCAGAGCTAAAATACATAAACTTTTGACATTTACTTTTTTTATCTATCCCCTGCTATTAGAACCCCTTCTCTGCCAGCAAAGTGTTTTGTGGCTGCAATTCCTTATGACTGAGGGTTGTGTTACAATTAATAATTTCAGGCAGTAAAAGAAAAAAAAATACAGCCTAGTTATTAATGTTTGGCACTGTACAAACACATGTTTATCTCATAATGTTAGATGTCACCTTAAAGAAGTTATCAGGCTAAATGAAGAAAATAAGCACTAATTACCCGGGGCTTCCTCCAGCCCCAAGCTCCCAGCATGTCCCTTGCCACAGCTCTTCACGCAGCCATTCGGCACAGCTTCCTCCTGGTCCCCGGTGATGACGTCAGGGACAGAGCTGCGGTGAATGGCTGCGTGCAGAGCTGCGGTGAGGGACATGCTGGGAGCTTGGGGCTGGAGGAAGCCCTGGGTAATTAGTGCTTATTTTCTTTATTTAGCCTGATAACTCCTTTAAGTACACTTTAACAAACAAACATGCTTAAAATGACAATATAAGTACACTCTTCATATACATGACACATCTTAAGAATAAAAAAAACACCATGATATATAAACAAAATCCTCAGAGAGTATAAATGCACATACAGTACATATATATTGGGATTTAACGTCTAAACTCAATTAAATGCCATGGTTCAGCAAAGAACCACCAAGCCCCTTAAATGTATACCCTCTGAGGATTATGTTTATGTGTATCATGGTGACTTTTTTTTTTATTCTTAATATGTGTCATGCATTTGAAGAGTATATTTATTATATTAACATTTAAGAAGTCTTTATTTAAACCAAGAATATTGCATGGTAAGACAAATATTGCAACTGGCACCAACTTGCATATGCATGACCTTTAACCCATAAAATTAGGTAGCGCCCCAAATGATAGTCTAAAAATGATTAGTGCTCTTGTACCTCATATCCAAGCCCAACTCTGATGTTCCTTTCATCTCTACTTAACTTGAAATCTGTTTAATTGCTAATCATTGTTTTTACAATGCAGCCTCATCTGCCCTTGCATGTCATGAGTGGCATTAAACATTCTGTTGAGATACGAATCACTAGCTAAGCCTATTTATCCTCAACGGATTTTCAATTGGATTTAATTTGCTATACTGTAGAATTTTTTTTTGCTACATCTCTTCCAAGAAGTTCTTTATGGTTCTTGCATCCTAGTTTCCCATTAACAATCATGTTACATTATAACACAGAAGATGTGTCCCAATTTTACAGCCACTTGTTGTCATACCATTAACCAATCCCCTGGCCACCAGGATTGGCTGGTGGGAGGGACAGTATCAACAAATGAAATGCTCTACCTCTCCACAAAGATTGATTAAACAGAGGGGCAATGGGTTAGATGTGGGTAATTAAACTACAGCTACAATTTCTTGTGAGGAAGCCAGGTTGAATTTAATTTCTCTGCCTGCCTTATTTGTACAGTTTAAAGTTTATTCATAAATGTAATTCTTTCAACAATTTTGTGTTCCAGTCTTTTATTTATATGCAGAATGTCTACCAGACTTTTATTCTGATATATTTTGGTGAGTTATGACTTATTAGTTATGAAGAATTGGAGGCCTAAAATTCTTGAAAAAAAATTACTGTTTCGGACTCATAATTCCAGACAGAAATGCACCGTCATGGAGGTTAAAGGACATCCGAGGTGAAAATAAACTAATGCAATAAACAATTGTATTTATCTTCCTTCTCCTCAGAATGGCTTTTTAAAATAATCCACAATTTTATTTTATATTTAAAACTACTTTTTAAGTCGTAACTGTTTTATTGTTTTTGCTCAATGACACATTCCTTGAAGTATGCCAGAGCTAAAATCTATGAACTATTTACCCTTTTTATCTCTTTGCTGCTCTCAGAAGCCATTTTCTGCTAGGAAAGTGTTTTATAGTTTGAATGTCTTATCAGCAAGGGTCACACTCTAGTCACTTTCCAAGCCACTTGCATACCTGATATTTCACTCTTTCAGACAGAGAAAGAAAAAAAAAAAAGGAACACAGCATAGTTATTTGTGTGCTAGGCACTGTACATACCTGTTAGGCTTGGAGGTGTATTCTCCACAGTCAGCATGCAACACATAAGCTGACGTGAAGGAGGTACACACACCAGCACAAGGAATCAGGATATCCCCAGTTTAGTGGAGGAGAGGACTGACTCCAATAGGAGATTGTGGTGCACAGAGCCGGTGCAGATCCGAACAGCCACAAACAATACTTTCGTGATAACGTCTCAGCGCAAAGTAGCGCTGAGCGCATAAACCAGGACTGAGGAGATCAGGACAGGTAGACAGAATGAACGCTTGCTTAACTAGCCACTACTTAGTGACAGCAAGCGTCCACAACAAGACAGACTGGAATGAGGCAACCAATGCGTTGCAGCGATGACGTGCCTCACAAGACAGGACAGGATAGTCAGGAAATAGGAGGATCAAGATAGATGAACGTAACACAGACAAATATACAATAAGTATGTTTTCCTAGCGTATTACAATTACAGCTATCAATGAAACTATTTGTAACGTCTGACTAACATATGTATATATCGGCAATGAACCGATATATGACATAAGCAGGAACACTGACTAGGACTAAAGCAATTCAGGGAACAGGACTCGGAAGGATTCGCTATCTCTTCGCAGAGATGAACGCAATCCACAAACAGAACCAGGAGCAGGATAACTAACTCAGCACGGGTGATCACGATACGCGCAACCACCAAAACGTGCTGGAAGGCTGACTAACTGAACACAGGATATAAACAGTTCGTGTATGTATATATCAGCGACACTGATGTATCAACGTAACACGAATACAAGGAAAATAACAAAACGGGCAAGTATGCGTATATATTGGCGATGAACCAATATATGACACAAGACAAGCAAAGTAACAACTTCTAGAAACAAGAGCAGAACTAGGAGGACTCGCTGACCCCTTCGCAGGAGTCAGCGCAGTCCACACGGACTAGGAACGAGGTGGGGCACGAGCAGAGTAACAGACAGAATCTGAGACTATGGTAGCCCATGGAGCATTGCAGGAAGCAGTTCTTTATACTGAGGTCATCCAATGGGAGCAGACATGCAGATTCCCACACAAGTGAATGGTAATTAATCACAGGCTGACAGCAGGAAAAGGCAGACAATGATATGCAGCCTGCAGGAAAGGGATTGCCACTCCATTGCAGCAGACAATGTTTGTTTTCACAAAAGCATATTAAACTGTCATTAACTTCAGAGCGACTGCAGATGGAATCAGCAACTAGTTTAAGTGCAAACCAAACTATGCAAGCAAATGCATGTAATGACATCAGAACTGCTTGGGTTGCAATACCACTGCAGCCAGCAGTAAACGCTGCAGAAGCGATCGTAATAGTAACCCCCCCCCCTTAAACGCGGCCTCCGGACGCCTATAAAAACTGACATATTTCTCCTGAACCACCCAAACCAAAAAATCAGAAGTGGAAAATCCAGCAAACTGATCTGACTGATAATTCATGAAGGTCGGAACAGCCCGACAAAACCAAATTCCCGAATCAGTCTCACCAAAACTAGATCAATTGGAACCAGAACCTACCGAACCATGCCCGTCAGTACTACAAGCCTCAGTGTGATACCCATCAGAACCACGACTTCCAGAAAAAAGCCCCCAGAAACTCTCTGAGCGATACCCACTGCCTTCCAGGGACTGTCCAAAATCGCCAAAGCCTTTGCAATGCCCACCGGAACTGTCCTTACCAACACAAAACCCACTGTTGAACCAGTCCAAGGCACCAGGACAAGTTTCCTCAGAGATCTCCCAGAACACTTGGAAGCTCCAAAGAGATCCCCACAGGTCAGAACGCCCCTTAGGCTCACATGGAGAACTATCAAGAACCCCTATGGAACCCAGGGCAACTCCAGAGTCAGGGTCACAAGGACAAACATCAAGATCAGGGCTTTTAGGGACCAGAACCATCTCCGGGCATGCAGGCCAACCGGCAACATCAGAACATGTCTCCACTAGGGAAGCGTGTGAGCACGCTAACACAGACACACTTGGGCACTCTGGCATACGAAGCACATCTGGGCACACCGGCACAAGAGAAACCTCTGGGCATATCAAGGAACTGCGAACCTCAAAGTCAGTCAAGACAGGACCGAAACCAGGAATGGGCAAAAAAAAATCATCATGACTAGACTTCACAGTTACTGGATTCTCACTAAAAACTGCAGGATCAGACTTAGATGTCGCTGATTCCAGCAAGGTTATTAACAAATCATGTTCAGGGGCATTTACAAGACAGGACAGATCTTCTGATGTATGCACCGAACTAGACAGGGTTCCCATAGCTTCTTCTGGACTAGACAGAGACTCATCAAATACACTGAATTGGAGCTCATGAAGGGCTGCAAAACAAGTCAGTATTGCAGCAATCCCCACTGAACTAAGCAAAACCGAGGAACTCACTGGACAGGAAGGGGACTCTGGAACTTCTGCCACACCGGCCAGAAAACCAGAATTTTCCAGGATACAGGGCTGGGTTTCAGAAACACTCATTAACCCGGACTAAAATTCTGAGATTTCTATTATTTTTTCCAGCGAGTCAGAATTATCCATGTTACAGGGCAATACTTTTGAAACATTCAGAGGACAGGGCTGAAGTTCCCTGACTACTGTGATATCAGAGAGGGGCTCAACGTCTTTAGCTAAATCAGACTGTGTACAGGACAAGGTATCAAAAACGCTTGCTGACAAAGACAACGTTTCAATAGCTTCTGCTTCACTGGGCAGAGATTCATCAAGTTTTACTAGAGCAGACTGTAATTCCAAAACAGCTGCTAAACAAGTGAATATTACTGCAACACCCACTGAAGTAAGCAGTGCCTCAGACTCCTCTGCTAGAGGATCTGAAGTATCCAAAGTACTGGGTGAAGCTTAAGACTCTGCGACCACAGCTTCACTGGACAGGATCACTGAACAGGCCATATCGCAGGGCAAAACCATGGAAGCACCTGCTGGACAGCGTAATGATTCTGTGACCTGAGCTTCATTGGAGAGATCTACTGCACAATTCATGGTACAGGGCAAATTTACTGGAACATTTTCTGAACAAGGTAATAATTCTATAATTTCAGGTTCACATAGCAGATGCTCTGAGATATTCACGAAACTAGAGCGAGGTTTAGAAACAGGAAGATCAAGACACAATGTTTGCGCATCTGAATCACTATTCAATTGTAAAATTGGGAAATTCAGATGCTGGGGTTCTGAGGTTTCTAGACAGGATTGCTGGGACTCAGAAACTAATGTAGTGCATCTATTGGCATCTGCTGGATCAGACAGGAGTTGAACTTTATTAACACAGGTAAATTCTACAGAAGTGTTTGCAGAGGCAGGCAAAGATTTTCTAATGTCTGTTTCACTGAACAAAGACTCATGAGTACTGGCTAGGCTGGACTCAGAAGTCAGCAGGACCTCTGGGTCCTCTGATGAGAAATTTGTGCAGGGCAAGGTTAAGGAAGTATTAGTAATTTCTGTCTTACTGGGAAGTAACACTGAGTTATCCATGGTACAGGGTGGAATTACAGGAACTTCAATTTCACACAAAAGGAGCTCTGAATCACTCGCTGAATCAGCCAAAGGTGCTGAAGCAGGAGAGTCCTCAGGAACTGAGGAAGTGGAACAATCTCCAATTGACAGTGTGTCTTCCCTGGTATCAACTGATTGAATCACATAAAAATCGTCCAAAATCATTCTCCACACATCGATCAATGGAGCCACAAAGTCATACCCACACACACCAGTCTTTATTAGGTTATAAGCCGACTTAATGCATGCATTCAATACTAATTCACTTTTTGCACTGTAAAATTGACAAAATGAACTTGAATCTTTCTTCCATTCATAGACCAGGGCTTCCATCTCTCCTTTCTCAAATGGAGGATCCCATGCATATTTAACAGCTGAGCATTCAGGCTGATCACAGTTTGCAAATGTGTTTGTGGCAGAAACATGTATTGGGTTATTTAGCAGGCGATTGGCCGATTTCTTATTCCTAAGGATCTCCAATACCTGTAGCAAGTGTTGAACTGTAGTGTAGTAAATACGAAGGAGGCACTCAATTGGCTTCAAACTTGCGTTTTATCAAATCCCAGTAATACACGACATGTTTCGGGGCATATCCCCTTCATCAGGTGTACATACATTGAATGGCACACAGTGAATAAATACATACTTCTAACCACCACACCCTAAATTGGACCACCTCCATCTTGTCAGCTGACAAGTCAGCTGATCACTGACATCACACAGTCCAAAGTCTTGTTAACCCCTTAGGGCACTGATCAGAGGCATTACTATATCCGTCTACCTCGGTAAACCTGATTAACAAATCAAATTACTGCATCTTAGGTAAACCTAATACAGACAAAACTGCGAAAAACTTCTGTTGCAAATACTTGGACCACAGATCCATCTTACCACCCTCCAACCGACACCCCCAACCAATCACGATGGTGTGTGTCCCATTAATACCTGGGGATTGGAGAGAGAGAGAGAAATTAAGTCAGTAACACATAATACAGCATCATAAAAAACATTTCAAGCTGAACATTTCATTCATCCCCTTGGGGTTGATGGACTCCAACTTTCTCATCCACCGGGCCTCCTTTTGTAGGAGAATCCGGTCTCTGTTCCCACCTCTCTGCAGCGGTGGTACGTGGTCCAAAACCAGCCATCTTAACTGTGACACCCTATGTCCGCATTCAAAAAAATGTCGGGCTACTGGGGTGTCACAGCTTTTTTCTCCTGGCTTATAACCACGAATGTCACCCTTATGCTCCTGAATCCTAGATTTTACTATTCTGGTGGTTTTACCCACATAGAACATCCCACAAGGGCATTTCAAGGCATAAACAACAAACATGCTGTTGCATGTATACATTGAGTTAATCTTTATTCTGACACCAGAGTATGGATGTTCAACATAAGCACCTTTTATAATTGCATGGCAGCAATTGCACTCCAAACAGGGAAAAGTACCCCTTTTCCCTGTCAGATCACCAATACATTGTTTCCTGGTTGACAGATCAACCCTGCTCACCCTGTCACGTATTGTTTTACCTTTCTTGTAGGAGAATAAAGGTGGCTCAGTGAATAACATTCCAAAACTTGGGTCATGCTGAAGTATGGGCCAATACTTCATAACGACCCCCTTAATCATTCCAGACTGTTTACAGAATGTCTGCACGAACGGGATCTTGTTTTTCCTCTGGTTGTTCCCCTGTCTACTACTATTCAATAGGTTATCTCTTGAGATTTGAGCCACCTCCTTCTCCACTTTCTCAAGCTCACCTTTCTTGTACCCCTTCTCTAGAAATCTGTTAGTAATCCGTTCTGCAGCAACCCTGTATCCATGGTCTGTGGATGCGACTCTCCTTGCCCTAAGATATTGCCCCTTAGGGATACCTTTCACCACTGCGGAGTTATGGAAACTGTCCGTTCTTAAAAGATTGTTGCGATCAGTCGGTTTCGTATACAAATCTGTATGTAACCCCTGGGGTGAAACCGAGATCGCCACATCTAGATAGTGGATAACCTCTGTGGAGTGTTCCAACGTAAATTTAATGGTTGGATGCGCATGATTTGCCTCATCCACCATTTCCCTCAGAGTTTCCACTGGACCCTTCCATAAAATTAGAATATCATCCACAAACCGCAGATACCCGTGTATCATGTGACAATATTTGGGATTCTCAATAAACATTGATTTCTCTAGTTTATGCATGAAAAGGTTTGCAAAAGAGGGAGCTACAGGGGACCCCATGCTCGTGCCCTGTTTCTGTAAATAAAAATCATCACAAAATTTAAAGTAATTATTCCTCAGTACTAACTCTAGGCAATCGAGGACAAAGTATATCAGGTGATGGTTCATTGTGGTGTCCAGTAATGCATCTTCTACCACATCCATCCCTTCCTCATGCGGGATTGAGGTGAATAAGCTCTGTACATCAAGTGTGGCTAAAACCAAACCTGACACCTGCCTGAGTGTTCCCAATCTTTGTAGCAAGTCTGTGGTGTCCTTTAAACACACCGGTATTGCCTTTACCAAGTCTTGCAAATACACATTCACAAATTTAGATAGAGGGTAGAGCAATGACCCTATAGCGGAAACAATGGGGCGACCAGGTGGGTTTTCCAGACCTTTATGGATCTTTGGCAATAAGTACAATAAAGGTATTCTAGGAGATTCCACACTCAAAAAGTCAACTGTATTTTTAGTAATGAGACCGTTCAACATTGCATCATTAATCAACATATCAATCTTTTTCTTAATATCCCATGTAGGATCAGCAGCACACTTAACATAGTGACCCTGTATTTGGAGTTGTCTTAGACCTTCTGCAATATAAAGTGCTCTATCCTGAACCACAGTGGCTCCCCCCTTATCTGCTTTCAGGTTCAGGATAGAGCACTTTATATTGCAGAAGGTCTAAGACAACTCCAAATACAGGGTCACTATGTTAAGTGTGCTGCTGATCCTACATGGGATATTAAGAAAAAGATTGATATGTTGATTAATGATGCAATGTTGAACGGTCTCATTACTAAAAATACAGTTGACTTTTTGAGTGTGGAATCTCCTAGAATACCTTTATTGTACTTATTGCCAAAGATCCATAAAGGTCTGGAAAACCCACCTGGTCGCCCCATTGTTTCCGCTATAGGGTCATTGCTCTACCCTCTATCTAAATTTGTGAATGTGTATTTGCAAGACTTGGTAAAGGCAATACCGGTGTGTTTAAAGGACACCACAGACTTGCTACAAAGATTGGGAACACTCAGGCAGGTGTCAGGTTTGGTTTTAGCCACACTTGATGTACAGAGCTTATTCACCTCAATCCCGCATGAGGAAGGGATGGATGTGGTAGAAGATGCATTACTGGACACCACAATGAACCATCACCTGATATACTTTGTCCTCGATTGCCTAGAGTTAGTACTGAGGAATAATTACTTTAAATTTTGTGATGATTTTTATTTACAGAAACAGGGCACGAGCATGGGGTCCCCTGTAGCTCCCTCTTTTGCAAACCTTTTCATGCATAAACTAGAGAAATCAATGTTTATTGAGAATCCCAAATATTGTCACATGATACACGGGTATCTGCGGTTTGTGGATGATATTCTAATTTTATGGAAGGGTCCAGTGGAAACTCTGAGGGAAATGGTGGATGAGGCAAATCATGCGCATCCAACCATTAAATTTACGTTGGAACACTCCACAGAGGTTATCCACTATCTAGATGTGGCGATCTCGGTTTCACCCCAGGGGTTACATACAGATTTGTATACGAAACCGACTGATCGCAACAATCTTTTAAGAACGGACAGTTTCCATAACTCCGCAGTGGTGAACGGTATCCCTAAGGGGCAATATCTTAGGGCAAGGAGAGTCGCATCCACAGACCATGGATACAGGGTTGCTGCAGAACGGATTACTAACAGATTTCTAGAGAAGGGGTACAAGAAAGGTGAGCTTGAGAAAGTGGAGAAGGAGGTGGCTCAAATCTCAAGAGATAACCTATTGAATAGTAGTAGACAGGGGAACAACCAGAGGAAAAACAAGATCCCGTTCGTGCAGACATTCTGTAAACAGTCTGGAATGATTAAGGGGGTCGTTATGAAGTATTGGCCCATACTTCAGCATGACCCAAGTTTTGGAATGTTATTCACTGAGCCACCTTTATTCTCCTACAAGAAAGGTAAAACAATACGTGACAGGGTGAGCAGGGTTGATCTGTCAACCAGGAAACAATGTATTGGTGATCTGACAGGGAAAAGGGGTACTTTTCCCTGTTTGGAGTGCAATTGCTGCCATGCAATTATAAATAGAGTTGGGCCGAACCTCCGATTTTAGGTTCGCGAACCGGGTTCGCGAACTTTCGCGGAAGGTTCGGTTCGCGTTAAAGTTCGCGAACCGCAATAGACTTCAATGGGGATGCGAACTTTGAAAAAAAAAAAAAATTATGCTGGCCACAAAAGTGATGGAAAAGATGTTTCAAGGGGTCTAACACCTGGAGGGGGGCATGGCGGAGTGGGATACACGCCAAAAGTCACCGGGAAAAATCTGGATTTGACGCAAAGCAGCGTTTTAAGGGCAGAAATCACATTGAATGCTAAATGACAGGCCTAAAGTGCTTTAAAACATCTTGCATGTGTATACATCAATCAGGGAGTGTAATTAAGGTACTGCTTCACACTGACACACCAAACTCCACTGAACAGAACAGGTATGCAGTGGCGGGTTCACTGAACAGAACAGGTATGCAGTGGCGGGTCCACTGAACAGGTATACAGTGGCGGGTCCACTGAACAGAACAGGTATGCAGTGGCGGGTTCACTAAACAGGTATACAGTGGCGGGTCCACTGAACAGAACAGGTATGCAGTGGTGGGTTCACAGAACAGGTATGCAGTGGCAGGATCAATGAACAGGTATGCAGTGGCAGGATCACTGAACAGGTATGCAGTGGCAGGATCAATGAACAGGTATGCAGTGGCAGGATCAATGAACAGGTATGCAGTGGCAGGATCAATGAACAGGTATGCAGTGGCAGGATCAATGAACAGGTATGCAGTGGCAGGATCAATGAACAGGTATGCAGTGGCAGGATCACTGAACAGGTATGCAGTGGCAGGATCAATGAACAGGTATGCAGTGGCAGGATCGATGAACAGGTATGCAGTGGCAGGATCAATGAACAGGTATGCAGTGGCAGGATCAATGAACAGGTATGCAGCCAGGGACAAGCTAAGGCTAACTAATCTTTCCCTATGAGAGACTGCAGTAGCTCGCCCTACTCTAACTAATGCAGGCACACGAGTGGCCACGGCCGCCGCTGCCTGCCTATATAAGGGGGGGTGGGGCTCCAGGGGCTAGTGTAGCCTAATTGGCTACACTGGGCCTGCTGACTGTGATGTAGAGGGTCAAAGTTGACCCTCAGTGCATTATGGGGCGAACCGCAATGGGGCGAACTTTTCCGCAATAAAGTTCGCGTGCGGTACCCGCACGCGAACCACCTAGGTTCGCGCGAACCAGGTTCGCCGGCGAACCGTTCGGCCCAACTCTAATTATAAAAGGTGCTTATGTTGAACATCCATACTCTGGTGTCAGAATAAAGATTAACTCAATGTATACATGCAACAGCATGTTTGTTGTTTATGCCTTGAAATGCCCTTGTGGGATGTTCTATGTGGGTAAAACCACCAGAATAGTAAAATCTAGGATTCAGGAGCATAAGGGTGACATTCGTGGTTATAAGCCAGGAGAAAAAAGCTGTGACACCCCAGTAGCCCGACATTTTTTTGAATGCGGACATAGGGTGTCACAGTTAAGATGGCTGGTTTTGGACCACGTACCACCGCTGCAGAGAGGTGGGAACAGAGACCGGATTCTCCTACAAAAGGAGGCCCGGTGGATGAGAAAGTTGGAGTCCATCAACCCCAAGGGGATGAATGAAATGTTCAGCTTGAAATGTTTTTTATGATGCTGTATTATGTGTTACTGACTTAATTTCTCTCTCTCTCTCCAATCCCCAGGTATTAATGGGACACACACCATCGTGATTGGTTGGGGGTGTCGGTTGGAGGGTGGTAAGATGGATCTGTGGTCCAAGTATTTGCAACAGAAGTTTTTCGCAGTTTTGTCTGTATTAGGTTTACCTAAGATGCAGTAATTTGATTTGTTAATCAGGTTTACCGAGGTAGACGGATATAGTAATGCCTCTGATCAGTGCCCTAAGGGGTTAACAAGACTTTGGACTGTGTGATGTCAGTGATCAGCTGACTTGTCAGCTGACAAGATGGAGGTGGTCCAATTTAGGGTGTGGTGGTTAGAAGTATGTATTTATTCACTGTGTGCCATTCAATGTATGTACACCTGATGAAGGGGATATGCCCCGAAACATGTCGTGTATTACTGGGATTTGATAAAACGCAAGTTTGAAGCCAATTGAGTGCCTCCTTCGTATTTACTACATTGAACTGTGTGTGGAGTGGTGACCCACAGAGGGATTGTGCACCGGCAACATAGACCTGACTAGGCCTATTCCACAGGGACTCGCTGCAGTTTGCTTGTTGTTGAACTGTAGTGTATGCAAATTTCCCTTGCTGCACGAATAAATTGATCTGTTCAATACTCTGTAATATATCTTCATAATCATATTCAGATAATTCATTTAAACAAGAACTTTTATTTTCCCTGGCTAGCAATGAAAGTTCATTAGTAGTTTCATAGGTCCATTTGACTCCCCTGAATGGTGACTGAATTTCGTTAATTGCTAATGGCGGAGTCTCATTACAGATCTGATGCGCAGTCGCTAAGGGCAACGACTCCGCTGATTGTAACGCTTTTCTTTTGGAGCGTTTTACGTTTGGCTTTAGACCCTGCTGCCTTAGGTGATTTATTCAAAGCAGAAGAAAAGTTATCAAAACAATTATCTGCTTGCTGATTATTTTTGCAAGCAATTGAAGGAGCAGCTGATTGACAAGCTGCCAGGAGCTCATTAAAAGGGTAATGAAAATTAGTTTTGCGCAGCCAGTTATGGATCACAAACGCTAGAAATTCCAGCGGTCTCTCTTTCAAATTGGTATGTATGGTATATATACATAACTCCAAAATGGTGCACATTCTGGGATCCCAAAGCAATTCAAGTTTATCACAGCAGGTATGCCGCCAGCTGCATGCAGGAGACTGTAATACAAGTCAAACAAAAATGATGGAGAGAGAGTGGAGACTAGAGGAACTCCCTGTGTGTAAAATGAATCACTGGTGGGGTCACAAACAAACCAAATGTTTCACACCTTACATGGTGGCTGCATCTGTCCTATAACAGTGTCAGCAGCATGCATCATTTAGACTCAGGCCAGAGTGTAAGCTTGGTTTGCAGGATTTATAACTTTACCACCAAATTGATAGCAAATTGCATCCTTTCCACTGGACAGTTATCCGCCAAGTAGCGTGGGACTGCAAGCCTGGATAGACCCGCAGCAGTTGCCCTAGTAAGAATGTACGTGAACGGGAGTGCAAGTGTAAAATGTGATGATGCTGGTGAATGCAATTAAAAACACATTTCACTCTGGCAGTACAATCTAACGTGTAACACGTTTTGCGCGAGAGACCCTTGCTTCTTCAGAGCAGTCGGGAGAATGCTTAGTTCTTTCAGGGCTGGTGTCTGGAAATACAATACAGTCCAAATAGAGTTGGCAATGTTTCCCCAAAACAAAGGACTCCCTAGATGAGTGTAAGGAAAACTTTTAGGAGAGTTGGAGGTTACTTGAAAGTTGATGCAGGCCTTTCCATTTGCTGTTTAAGTTAGCCAGCAAGATAAAAAAAAACAAACACACAGGATTGTGTTGTGGGCCAGATAGCTTTTTATTTTGCCAAGTAATACTGTTATCTCTGAGTACAAGTAAAGCCTTTTATTTTTTGTCACAAACCTCATATGCGGTGTTCTGCTATATTGTAATAGAATATTGGCTTCATAGGGAGAAAAAATGAAGTAGCTGCTTGTCATGTACATTATTAAGAGTTATTGCCAAATTTCAAGTTTACCTCATATATTTTACTGCACAAACTATTGAAGAACATTTGATTCCCATAACTGCCATGTTGTCACCAGAGACCAATTCATCTAGCTGTTCACAAATAGTTCAGAAATAAGAAATGTGCTATTGTAGTCATAAATCAGCTTCAACAATGCTGCATGGCTATTCAAAATGTATAATTAAGTATATAATGATCGGAATACTGATTTACAATTAGCTACCTCAAATAAAAGAGCCTCCGTGTGTTCACTTTCCAAAAGGCTTGAAAAATAACAGAATAAGTAATATTTATTGCACAGTCTTATGCTTATTTAAATTGATCTCTTTCTAGGCGTATTTTATGAGAAATCAATCTACTCTTGGTAGGGTGTCCATAATTTTCAAGTATTCATTCTATCTAATTACAAAAGTAATTTAATAATACATAAGGATTCTTTGTTGTCCAATCTAAAAAGACCACTGACTAGTTAAATAATTAAATCACCAATACAGGGTGTTGTCATTTTACACCACGGTTGTGTACCCAAGGAGACTCATGTAAAACAAATTGGCATTCAAGATGAATCAATCGTTTCCAAAAAGGAAATTATAGTAATGCATATATTTTATCACTTTAACTTCCTTTGAAAAAAAATGAAACCATAAGTTTTTCACAAATGTATCTATACAGAAAGGTCTTACTATAGGCTGACTTCTATAACTATACTTCACAGGCAAGTGAATAAATGAGGAGACAACTTACAGTTACTTGGCTTTCTTTGCCAATACCAGTCAAGCTACAGATTAGACCGTATGAGATGCCCTACAACTGTATGGTACAAAATGTCAACAAAGCTTTGAACAAAAGTTAAGCATAGCACGTTCATGAAAAACAAAACCCTCACACCTTTTTTTTCTCTCCCTAAATTTTAGCATTGTACCTAAAGAAGTTGTAGCTCTTACCTAGTCAGCTTTGAGCTTAATGTTGAGCACCATTTAGGAAATGTAATCTCATTTCCTCTTTTTGAGAGAACTATGACCTAAACAGCTACTGTGGGGAAATGTTCCAAAATAGACACAGGGCACAGTAACTATTAGCAAGCCTATGGCACTTCTGCTCTATTCAAATCTAAAAGCAAAAAGGGTTCCATTTGAACAGCAAACACCTTGCAGTAATTATATGTCAGTGCAACAGTCTTAAAAAAAATCAATATTTGTTCATTTGGGAAGTCAGTTCTGTACAAGTAGTCATATGTTTTTGTGATTGTTGGATGCCAGAATATTTTTGTAAAAGGACAGACTGGACACAATGAGGAGGTAAAAGCATATGTTTAAAGTCAAGCTCTTGTTGAAAAAAACAGATGTAGTACACATTATGCTATTTTATGCAAGCCTTTGTTTAATGCTTTTAAAAAATTACCTATTGCATTTCAGTCTTCAGCCAGTTATAACATTTCATGCATGGTAAATGATTAAAAAAAAAAAAAACAACTCATGACAACAGTATGCTTTTTGGTTAATGGCACACCCATATTGTTCTCAGCACGCAGTCTGAGTAGTTTTGTTGGCAAAAAACATGTTGTTACCTAGTTTACTTATTTATTTTTTAAAAACTTATTTAAATTGATTTATTCAGAAATTTAACAGAGGCAGGCTTTTAGGGTGTGGTCCCAGTTAGTCAAAATTTAAACAGAATTACTGCCCACGCATTAATCTCATGAAGGTTTTAATAGTAGCTTAAGCAGTGCAATAAAAGTGAAATTTTGTAAAAAATATTTTTCCCATATAAAGTCAAGTAATTATGTATTTCTGCCAGCTTGTATAAAGAGAAATAAGATTAAAAAAAACAGAAAGCTTGAAGTGCAAGACTTTATGTTGATGCTGCCAGGATCAGCAGGTGTCAGCGGCAATAATTCACTTTGCCAGTAAATCATTAGAGGTCTGAAACACTACCCCATTGGCAAAATCACAGGGACAGTATTTTTCTTAAAGTGGTCTGAAAGCCAGCATTTCTACTTTTCTATAAAAGATTCCTCACAGCTTGAAAGCTACTATCCCAGAAGCTACTTCACCCCAAAGGCGTTTTTACCCTAACGGACAAGAGCGATTTTCACCTTTCAGTGCTCATCCCTTTCATTTGCCAATAGCTTAATCACTACTAATCACAATGAAATGATCTATATCTTGTTTTTTTCACCACCAATTGGGCTTTTTGGGATTGATATTTTTTTTTAGTAATTAAATTATTTTCTATGCATTTTACAGGGAAAAACAAGGAAAAAATGAAAAAGTACGCTATTTCTCCAAGTTCATCCCCTATAGTTTTAATATAAATGCTGCTACAGTGCATAAAACCCACACATTTTATCTGCCTATTTGTTCTGGTTATCACAAGATTTTAATTCTGTCCCTAGTACAAAGTAGGGTGACAATATAGTATTTGAAAATAAAGGTGTATTTTTTCTTTCGTGGTTTTTTTTTCTCACTATTTTCACATGCACGGGGATGCACACGCACAGCAGCAGCAGCAGCACTGTCTGACTGAGGGCTCGTTTCCACTATTGCGAATCCGCATGCGGATTCGCACATGTAAAGCAAGTGAATGGGCCTGTTTCCACTGTAGCGTTGTTGAGATGCGTTTTTTTCAGCGGTGAAAAAAACGCACAAAAGAGCCGCAGAATTCGGCTGTGAGTGGAATGCATGCGAATCGCATGCAATGTATTTAATAGGGAAATCACATGCTATTTCCCCAATGCGTTTTTTGCCGCGAATTCGCATGCGAATTTGCATAGGTACCAATGTAAATTCACACAGGCAGTGGCATGGTTAACATCGCATATACCCTCACATATGCGAATTCGCAGCAAAAAACGCATGGGGAATCGCATCCGCATGCGATTTCATCAGCTGTGGAATCCAGGCGATTCTGCACCGCAATAGTGGAAACGAGCCCTGATAAAAACGTCCTGAAGCCATTAAGAGGCTCTAGCAGGACAGTTTTATAAGTCAGCTTGTCATAAAGTGGTTAAACAAAACACTTTCTCCTGCTATTCAGCTTCAAATCCGCATCCAAACTGGAGATAACAGTATGTATTTTACTTGTTAACCACTTTACCCCCAGCGGTATGGATTTTTCCGTCCCTTTTTCCACCCTGTTACCACCAAGGGATGGAGAAATCCGTACCTGACGCCGCTCCCGCCACTCCCGCCGCTGTCCGCGCTACCGCTCGCCCGTCCGCATGCCCCCGCACTCGTGCACGCCGCCGCCCGCTCGCCTGGAGATCAATGAACGGGAAAAACCTTTCCCGTTCGTTGATCTTCCCCCGGCAATGATCAGCTTCTTCTATGAGAAGCAGCGATCATTGTGAGAAAAATACAGTGTCCCAGCCTCCAAACCCTTCCAGCAAGCGTACTTCGTGTATGCTTGCAGGTCGCATAAACAAAAAGTTACTGTGGCCATCTTGTGGCCAAATAGTAAAACTACACCCTAAAGCATTTTTCATTTACAAATACATTACTTTTACACTAAAAATTAACTGATTACCTCCTACACTCCCCAATTTTTTTTTGTAATTAAAAAATACATAAATAGTTACCTTAGGGACTGAACTTTTTAAATATTTATGTCAAGAGAGTATAACACTATTACTTTATAAACAATGGGCTTGTAATTAGGGATGGACGCAAAACTGAAAAAAATGCACCTTTATTTCCAAATAAAATATTGGCGCCAAACATTGTGATAGGGACATAACTTAGTTTCAATAATTTTTATTCAGAAAATGTTTCCTTTCAAACAGGGGTTGAGAAGAGTCAATAACAATATAATCAAATTTGAAACAATATACACATACGTCATATCAGTCATAGCAGCTTGCTTAGTTTTGTTCAGAAACAAATGGTTTTGTTAAGCTAGGTTGGAGCGGTGGTGTCTATTTTACGTAGAGAGATATGACATAACCCTGTAGATAGTGAGAAGAGAGAGGGGAAAAAGAGAAGGTAAGAAAAAGGGAGAGGCAGGGAAGGGAGATAGAAAGAAGAGAAGAGAGAGAATAAGGCAAGAAAAGGAACAAATAAATAAACACGTCCTATAAACCATGTCAACTTCTTAATGACGATTGTACAAACCAAAACGATACTCAACTGAATTGATCTTTTAAGGATGCTAGTGGTCGATTATCCGTGCAGATAGTTAAATACCTTGTTCTTATACTCTAAGACTGTAGCAGAACCACTTGCTTTATCAATATTGAAACTTTTGGATGTTTATGCTCCAAAGGTAGTACTGGATTTAGGTTTAGGTCTTAGGGGTCTCTCATCTGGGGAACCTCTTGTTGCAATCTGGAGTGCTCCAGACACGTTCTGTATATTTCCAGGTATTTCTGGAGATGTGCCTGTCAAGCGAATAAGGCTATTTTGTTGTGTATGTATATAAATAGGTGAGTCGGACGATAGGTAGGGCTTATTTTAGGACTGGGAATGAGGGGTATTTTGCCTAGGTAACTGTTTAGGTAACTGTTTATGAAGTGCATTTTTTGTGATGGTGGATGTATTATTTAGTAGATGAGTTATTCAATTATTAGGTTATTAAGTTATTAAGGGGGGCTGTACAGGTGATATACTTTTTATTCTAGCTGAGATAATGTTTTCCTGAGTTATGTTCGCATTTGTGCTGGCAATGATTTGGGAGATTGATGGTATGAAATCAGAGTTCCAGTGGCTGAGCACTAGTTGTTTTGTTGCTAGGAGTAAGTGTGAAATAGGGAGTCTGAGGGTGTAGTCGAATTTATCTATATTAGAGTGAAAGAGGGCTAAAGCCGGATCTGGAGTAGTCCGCTTGTTTGTCATGGAGCTGATTTTCATGAAAATTTGGTCCCATAACGGGAGTACTAGAGGACATTCCCAAAGTATATGAAATAGCGATCCAATATTTCCACAATTTCTCCAACACATAGGTGATTGTTTTTTGTAGGTGGCTAATTTACGGGGGGATAAATACCAATTATAGAATATTTTCAGTAGCGTTTCTAAATGAGTGGAGCAGTGGGAATACTTCTTGAGATTGATGATGCTTCTCTGAAGTATTACAGGTGAGATTTCTGAGTTGAGGTCCTGAGACCACTTTCTGTGAAGTTTCTCAGACGAGGGTGTATCGTTGGAAGACTCCATTAGAGTAGAATACCAGTGGGAAAGACCTCCTTTTAATGTATTCGGGGATTTTATATACGCTAAGATATGATTAGGGAGGAGTAGTTGAATAAATTTATTCAAGGTTAGATAATGGCTGATTTGTAGGTAGGTTAGGAACTCTGAGGGTGGAAGTTGAAATTGATCAACCAGTTGCATAAACGGTGATGTGTGGTTATTGCTATAGATTTCTTCAACGTATTTTATTTTAGAATTGATCCATTTGGACAAGTTCATGTTCTCTATGAGTAATGCCAGAGTAGTTATGGATGATTTGATTGGGATGTCAGTCATATTTTTCTTCCTAGTGCGATGGTAGTATTGCCATGCATCAAAGGTAGCTAATATCGATGGCGGCAATTCTTTAGTGGTGGAGTATCTGTTTATTTTGGCAATTAGTATATCTGGCAGGGGGTGTTTGGCTAAGGTGCATTCAATTTTTACCCAGGGTTTAGTGTTCTGGACTGACCACCAGTTTTTATATAAGTCAAGTGTAGCTGCTAAGTGATATTTTTCCAGATCCGGTAGGCCGAAGCCAGAGGATTTTAGAGATTTTGTGAGGGTACTGTATGATATTCTGTGGGTTCTCTCCCCCCATATAAAGTTAGTAATTAGCTTTTTGATTTCCTGGAAGAAGGATTTAGGGACTGGGATAGTGACTGTTCTAAAAATGTACAAAAGTTTCGGTAATACTGACATTTTTAGGGCAGAGATCTTCCCTAGTATGGAGAATTCAAATTTTTTAATACGATCAAGGTCGTTCCTTACTGTCGTTATAAGTGGGAGGTAGTTGTATTTATATAAGTCCGCAGTTGTGGAAGGAAGGTTGATTCCTAGATACGGGAGAGTATGGGATGCCCAGGGGAACGGATAATTTTTAGTTATTGTGTTTTTTTGTGTGGGTGACAGGTTGCAGGGTAGCATTAGTGACTTGTTTTCATTGACCTTATAAAGGGAGGCTAATGAAAATTCCTGAAGAGTTTTGCGGATGTGTTCGAGGGAGATAACCGGGTCTTCTATGCTTAAGATAACGTCGTTGGCGAATAGACCTATAGAGTATTGTTTATTGTTAATGTTAATGCCTTTAATATTTGGGTTCTCTCTTATTTTAGTTGCAAGTGTCTCCATCAGTAGGACAAAGAGGAGGGGTGAAAGGGGACACCCCTGTCGGGTGCCATGGTTATATGAAATGGGTCTGATATAAATCCTGCCACAGTGACTGTTGCTGATGGTTGTGAGCAGAGAGAGGATACTGCATCGAGGAATGAACCTCTGAATCCAAATTTTAGGAGGGTTTGCCTCAAGAAGCCCCAATGGACCCTGTCGAAGGCCTTCTCCGCATCCAAAGCTAGGATAAGAGATGGCCTTCGACAGAGCCCAATATAGTGTAATAAGTTGATAATTCGTCTTGTGCCGTCAGGAGCCTCTCTGCCCCTGACGAAGCCCACCTGATCCAAATCAATTAGGGAAAGAAGTATGTTTATAGGGACACAATTTAAATGGTTTTATAACCTGGACAAAAGGGCAAATAAATTTCATGGGTTTTAATTTCAGTAACATGCATTATTTAAAAATTATAAAGGCCGAAAACTGAAAAATATTAACTTTTCCCCAAATTTTTTCCTATTTTCCCATTAAAACACATTTAGAATAAAATAATTCTTGGCATAATGTCCCACCTAAAGAAAGCCTAATTAGTGGCGAAAAGAACAAGATATAGTTCATTTCATTGTGATAAGCAATAATAAAGTTATAGACGAATGAATGGAAGGAGCGCTGAAAGGTGAAAATTGCTCTGGTGCTCAAGGGGTAAAACCCCTCAGTTGTAAAGTGGTTAAACACAAATGTATCAACAGTGGAATGTAAAGAAACATTCTCTGAGAAACTGTCTCTGCTTAAGGCACACACAGTGTTCAGAATAACTCATTAGAAGATTTTAATGTATTATAAAAAGCAGTTATAATAGATAAATAATAAAATGCAATGACAGCTTTCAGAGTAAGTAAAACTACGCTTTGGAAACTTGTAATTTGTAAACAGACAATATTACTCGTGCACAAAAGCAAATATGATAACTGAATAAGTAATAAAAAGTAGGTAAACACATTTTTATTGAATGTTATGTTAGAGTTTCAGACCACTTTAAGTTGTCCAAAGCTGAGGCCACCCCCATGTGTTTTTGCCTCAGTTTTCCACCAGTTCGGCAGCAGCAGCCTAGCAGGTGGCTACTGAGCTGGGGGTGGGCTGAAGTGACACATTTGGGTGTGGACACAGTTTTGGGAGACTTTGGTTAAAAATTGTCACAGCGGTCTTGACAGTGGAAGGGGCTGGAGTGTCAGACCTCTGATTTCCAGGCAAGCGGACGAGTTACTGCACCTGACACCCTCCAATCCAGGGGTTCCCAACCACCGGACCGCGGCCCACTGCCGGTCTGGCCTCTCGCCCCTCCTCCCCATGCGGCCGCCGCTCCTGTCACCTTATGAGCTGGCGGCCGCTTCTTGTCACAGATTCCCCGTAGCCGCTCTCCTCTGTGTAGCATCACCTATTACAACAGCGCTTCCTGTGCGGCTGCTGTAAGGAGGGAAGGAGGCGGGGCAGTGGCTTCCTGTAGCGGCGATCACCGTTACCATGGGAACCGCTGCCGCCCTTCCTTCCCTCCTTACAGCAGCCGTGCGACGCACTGCTGTAAATAGAAGATGCTGCACGGAGGAGAGCGGCTATGGGAATCTGTGACAGGAAGCGGCCGCCAGCTCATAAGGTAACAGGAGAGGCGGCCGCAGGGGGAGTGGGCTACACTGGGGCACTATACTAGCTATACTGGGGCACGTGGGGCACTATACTAGCTATACTGGGGCTCTATACTAGCTATACTGGGGCACATGGGACACTATACTAGCTATACTGGGGCACATGGGGCACTATACTAGCTATACTGGGGCACATGGGGCACTATACTAGCTATACTGGGGCACTATACTAGCTATACTGGGGCACTATACTAGCTATACTGGGGCACATGGGGCACTATACTAGCTATACTGGGGCACTATACTAGTTATACTGGGGCACATGGGACACTATACTAGCTATACTGGGGCACATGGGGCACTATACTAGCTAGACTGGGGAACTATACTAGCTATACTGGGGCACATGGGGCACTATACTAGCTATACTGGGGCACATGGGACACTATACTAGCTATCCTGGGGCACACTGGGCACTATACTAGCTATACTGGGGCACACTGGGCACTATACTAGCTATCCTGGGGCACACTGGGCACTATACTAGCTATACCGGGGCACACTGGGCACTGTACTAGCTATACTGGGGCACACTGGGCACTATACTAGCTATACTGGGGCACACTGGGCACTATACTAGCTATCCTGGGGCACACTGGGCACTATATTAGCTATCCTGGGGCACTATACTAGCTATCCTGGGGCACACTGGGCACTATATTAGCTATACTGGGGCACACTGGGCACTGTACTAGCTATACTGGGCACACTGGGCACTATACTAGCTATCCTGGGGCACTATACTAGCTATGCTGGGACACTCACTATATTAGCTATACTGGGGCACTATACTAGCCATGCTGGGGCACTCACTATATTAGCTATACTGGGTCACTATACTAGCTATCCTGGGGCACTATACTAGCCATGCTGGGGCACTCACTATATCAGCTATACTGGGTCACTATACTAGCTATACTGGGGCAACTATACTTGGTCACTTTGATACTAATTATACTGGGGCATTATACTAGCTGTACCGGGGTAACTAGACTTACTATACTGTGGCAACTGTGCTTGCTGTGCCGCCGCCGCGAATACACCCCCCCCCCCACCGGGCCCCAGAGATAATTTTGGACGGTTACCGGTCCCTGGGCCGAAAAAGGTTGGGGTCCCCTGCTCCAATCCTTTCAATTCCACCAGAGCTTTACAATAAGGGCTCTATGACCCATATATGTATTTAGAGTCTTTTTCATCTTGAAGTCTGCTGGAAAATGCAAAGTGTTTGCAAGTGGTGAGAGTAGGTTTGAAATAGCTTTGCATCGGCAGCTGTGAAAATACTGCCATCAATGATGAATTTGGCAGAGTATAATTTCTGCAAATCTTGGTTTGATAATAGTGAAGAATATAAAGTCCAGATGCTATAGCATTCTCTCCAGTATGGTCTAATCCAGTACATACCCAACACTCTGCTTCTGAGCTTCCTACACAGCTCCTAATTAACCTGGTTTAATAGAATGCTATGATACTTGAATAAACGCAGATGACCGTGAACAGGAATGCTATGGAAAGTTTAGGAACAGAGCACTGTTGAAGAAGTTACACCCATATTACAGGTCATGAAAAAACATGGGAATGAATGTTTGAATGCTTCGCTATTAGCAATCGGACACATCACATAAAGAATGCAGGCTTGAATCTGAAGTTAGAGTGGACATTATCTCCCAAAAGTTGACTTGACAATCACCTATTTCCATTCTTGTAAAATATTTTAAAGTGAACCTAAGGTGAGATTGCTATAGAGGCTGCCATATTTATTTCCTTTGAAGAAATACCAGTTGCCTGGCTTACCTGCTGATCTTCTGCCTCATACTTTCAGCCTGAACGGGATTTCCTTTAGGGCTTACCCCGTTGCCATGGCAACGAACAAAATGACATCATCGACGCTGTGACGTCACAGGGACTCCCGATCCACCCCTCAGCGCTGCCTGGCACTGATTGGCCAGGCTGCGCAGGGGTCCTGGGGGGGGGGCCTCTTTCGCGTCGGGTAGCGGTGGATCGGCGGCGATCGAATTAAAAATGTTTGAAAAAATAAAATATTCAAATCGGCCCAGCAGGGCCTGAGCGGTGACCTCCGGCGTCTCTGGACGAGCTCTGCTCATCCAGAACGCTAGGGTGGTTAATATGATATAAATATGGCAGCCTCCATATCGCTCTCACCTCGGGTTCACTATCAGTTCAGCAGTTCCGCCAATTGCCAGACACATCATGAGAGTCTTTTGCTCTCTTTTTTTCTATCTAACTTTCATTATGCTGTATAATTAATTCTGTGCCTCTATGAAAAACCTACACAATATGCAAAACTGAGCTAATTTGGTACAGTTACAGTGTGCCTGTGAAGTAGCAACTACAGCAATCTATATTCATGGACAGCTTTACTATGTCTAACATAATATTTTACATACCACTGCACATACATTTCCATTTAATATGCCTGTCCCTTTTGGGTTTTCTCTCTGCATTATCATAAATTATCAACATAATTTGGCATTCTTTTGTTAATGCGTAATAACATCTCATGGTGGAATTGCCCTTAAATTGAACCGTAGTGTTAAGCTATGTTAATTAAGCATACCAGAGTGCAGTTGTACCTAAATTCAGAGTCAAACCAATTACCAACACCTCAATTAAGCAGATTGGTTGAAAATTGATTTCTAATTTTTTAACGAGCAACCAAAATTAGTAATACGTGTAAATATGTAAATTAGTTCTAAAGAAGCAAAAAAGTATATTTACGAATCCTTTGCAAGTGGTTTATAAAATATCCATGGACTTAAAATTTCATCACACCACTGAAGGACTGGATACTCAAACCAGCAAAGTCAGAGCTGCGGAGCAGAGCAAGTGACCTCATGTTAAAATAACTGCTAATTATGGAGAAAATGTAGGAGTAACCATTATAATGAATGAGCTTTATCTGCTTCCAGGCGACTGATAACCATGGCTGTTCCCCTTTCTGCAGTCCTGTAAGCTGATACATAAGATATTTCATACTGGTGAATGCTTTTCATTGGTTAAAGTAACATCAATTATACCAATGTGTAGATACAATTGAAGAAGACTGCTTAGTACTGCTGAACTGATAATAATGTATAATATTGAATGGAATGCTCCCATCTTTCCCATCTTTTCAGTGAACACCCCTCTTTGATAAAAAGAGGAGTAGCTTTGGGGTATTTTTTCCCCGTCTGCTTTTTTTTTGGATGGACGGCTTGGAGCATTTATATATACAGTACATTATGCATCACATCTAAAGGCTATTTTAGTCGATATAATCACCTTTACTTTGTTGAGTGAATTGAAGAGAAATGGAAATCATATTGAGGACATTGATCCTTCCTTTCTATATCAGACAACGAAGCTGAGACTATAAAAAGTGAAATACTGTACGTCTCAATTTTTACATTCATGCTTTGCTTCCCACTACTGTAGGATATTGATGTTTGGAGTATAAAAATCAATAATCCAAATGAGAATGCACATGTTAAAAAAAATGGGAAAAGAAAAAAACATAAGCAAATAGAGCAATACTATGCTTGATTGGTTAATTACACATTTACTGGCTGTAACCAATTTGGATGTAAAAGCCCTGCTTGTGACATTGGGATTTACAAAATTCATGTTGAGATAGTAATTTTTGTCTATAGCTTAACCTTTTGATCCTGGAGCAGTGGATTGCAGAGGAATGGGACCTCATAGAGAGAGAGTGACATTTCTGTTCCAAACCTGAAAATGGAAGAAGATCAATAAAAAGTTAAACCCCTCCAGTTTCTTCCATAGAAGCTTTTGTTCTCCACTCTGGAGAAATGGTGGCATACAATGAATTGACCATTTGCACTGAAAACTTTGACCTCTGTGCACGCTCACACTTTATTAAGAACCATTTGGGGGCTTTAGTGTACCTACCAAGCTGGGGAGGCTTGCCCATTTCACCGTGCATATAATATAAAATACACATTCTCCAGTACTCAGCCCAATCTGTTACCTATGTACATTGTGAATAATTTTCTTCTTAGCTGTACACTATCATGCAAAGAACAACCAGACATGTTAACTAGATATAGGCTTGAATGTCAACTTTCCATGCAATTTTCCACTGATTTGAAACTAAGCTGATCAAGCTCAATATGCCTGATCAATTAGATGGAACCTTGTAAATTAACCAGCAACTACAGGTCATGCTTGCTCCAGTTTTAAGTCTGTGGTTATTTGCATGGAAAGTTTGAATTTAAGCTCACCTGTAATGGTAGCTGGGAACTGCTAACTGCATAAAAGGCAGCAGCATCACTGCTTATACTTTGATCCTTGTTTTTGAAGCTGGTATAGTGACAAATAGTTCTAAAGGAAGAATTAGAGACCTCAAATCATTTAACACAGTCATGTTCTGTACATTATATTGTTATCTGGGAGAACGTATCCAAGACAAGGGCTCCTTTTTAATTCAGTGTCTCCTAGGTGATATTTTTACACTTTATAAATAAAATGCCTTTTAAGCCACCAAGCCAGAAAAATATTGGCAGCACTTTTCATTTAGTATTTGTGGTACTTGTTAACTTAAAAGTGTTGAAAAGTGATTTTAAACAGAAGATGAAAAATGATCTCCTAGAGCAGTGTTTCTCAAACCTGTCCTTTTGACTCCCCAACAGTGCATGTTTTGCAGGCAACCTCAACTATGCACAGGTGGGGTAATTAGTGTCTCAGCTACAGGTAATCCACCGAGCTGAGACAATAATTACCCCACCTGTGCATAGGCAAGGCTGCCTGCAAAACATGCACCATTTTGGGAGTCACGAGGACTGGTTTGAGAAACACTGTCCTAGGAGAAAAACTAGAATAAGGGCCAGTGTACCCAGTTGGGCTGCATGAGTGTTAAAATGAATGAAAAATACTTTAGTTTGAATTATAGTTAAAACAGGCCTTTACTTGTATGCAGTATCTGCAATTTAAAGTATTAGACAGGGCCCATATACACCTTTTCTCCTGAGTTTTCTCCTTGGTGATATTTTCACACCTTGTTAATAAAATGCCAGGTACTTATCCGTTAGCCGGGCGCATCTGGCAGGTGGCGCTGTTGTAGCGAATTTCGATGCGCAGTTGTATCTAATTCCATTCATAGTTACTATGGTAACAGGTGGCCGCAGGTGGCGCTAATTACATTGTTGATACGCAACGTAACGATACAGTGTGTTAATGGCAACGAATATGCATTGTATTTGAAGTGGCCGGAATTAAAATGAAGGCGGCGGCAATGTAACACATGAAGCCGCCGCCTTCGTCTGTTCTTCTTCTCCCCCTTTGCCCTCTCGCTTCTATACAACACTGCCAGCTGGGGGGGGGACACGCGTGTCCCCCCACAGTCGTTCGTCGCAAGGAAACAAGCAGGCTTCCCTGCCGCGACGAACGACTCTGGGGGGACACGCATGTCCCCGCAGGCTGGCAGCATTGTATACAAGCGAGAGGGCAAAGGGGGGAGAAGAAGAAGAACAGACGAAGGTGGCGGCTTCATGTGTTACATTGCCGCCGCCTTCATTTTAATTCCGGCCACTTCAAATACAATGTATATTCGTTGCCATTAATACACTGTATCGTTACGTATCAACAATGAAATTAGCGCCACCTGCGGCGCTTCCATTCACACAGTACTACGTTCAGTAACTATGAATGGAATTAGATACAACAGCGCATCGAAATTCGCTACAACAGCGCCACCTGCCGGATGCGCCCGGCTAACGAATAAGTACCAAATGCCATTTAAACTACTAACAAACAAGAAAATATAGAGCATAATTTTGATAGTACATTTTCACATACGTTTTGGTACTTTTTTCAATTGCAAATGACTGACACATTATTTTAAAAAAGATAAAAAATTATTTCCTAAGGGAAAACTCAGGAGAAAAAGTTAATTGCATATATGGTTACTGCAGCATGTGTTCCTGGTGCTTTCTTTGCCATAGCTGATTTCTACTGCCCTAGTTTTACCTATTTGGAGGCAGATGTCCTATGAGTGAAGACCACCGCAATATGCCTACAAGAGGAATAATCCATAGCTATATCACTCTGAAGTGTGCACCATCTCTGCTAAAATTGTTACCGTATATATAAAAAAAAAAAAACGTACCGTTACCGTATATACTTGCATACAAGCCGAATTTTTGACCCCCAAAAAGGGGGCCAAAAGTTGGGGGGTTGGCTTGTATGCGAGTCTTGGGCGGTGGTCCGCGATGTGTATAGCCGTTACCAGGGGAGCCGCTCTCTCCTGCCTCCTCACAGCAGCAGCGCCGGGCGCGCTGCTGTGATACACTTATACACATGATGGAGAGCAGAGTGAGAGGGGCACCCGGATTAGAGGAAGCGGCCGCCGGCTGAACAGGTAATAGCAGTGGTGGCCGGGGGGGGGGGGGGGGGGTGGATCACTATACTGGCTATACTGGGCACTATACTGGGCACTATACTGGCTATACTGGGCACTTTACTGGCTATACTGGGCACTTTGCTAGCTATACTGGGCACTGTACTTGCTATACTGGGCACTATACTTGCTATACTGGGCACTATACTAGCTATACTGGGCACTATACTGGCTATACTGGGCACTATACTGGGCACTATACTGGCTATACTGGGCACTATACTGGCTATACTGGGCACTATACTGGCTATACTGGGCACTTTACTGGCTATACTGGGCACTTTACTAGCTATACTGGGCACTTTACTAGCTATCCTGTGCACTTTACTAGCTCCACTGGGGCACTACCTGCCAATACTGGGGCACTATACTAGCTATACTGGGCACTTTACTGGCTATACTGGGCACTTTACTAGCTCTACTGGGACACTATCTACCAATACTGGGGCACTATACTAGCTATACTGGGCACTATACTAGCTATACTGTGGCACTACCTACCCAGACTGGGCACTATACTAGCTATACTGGGCACTATACTAGCTATACTGGGGCACTACCTACCCATACTGGGCACTATACTAGCTATACTGGGACACACTGGGGGGATCACGCGGCCTGCACCAATCCAGCATTTCCTACCCCCGGCTTATATGGGGGTCAATCATTTTTCCCTGTTTTTAGGTAAAAAATGGAGGGTCGGCTTATATGCGGGTCAGCTTATATGCGAATATATACGGTACCTACTAAAGATAAAGTGTTTTTGTACAATGGCTATATGATTCTTCTTGATGGATATAGTGTAGAGGTCATAGAATGTTTTCATCTGTACAAAATGAACAAACATTGATTTCTACTGCTTTGTATTAATGTATCTTACCTGAAAATGTTTTTCTAGTGCAATGTATGCTATAAGTACAGACCTGACTAGTAAAAGTTGAATTCTGGTTAAACTGTGCTTGTCTTGGTTTAATTTTTTTGTGAGGAATGATGTAACCTCCAGGTGAGAGTTAGTTATATGAATATTACAATATCAATACTCTGATTGCCTTAAGCTATGTACACACCTTTGATTTTTCTTGGCCAAAACAACCAATTGTATCATCGAAATTCTAGAGCATGTACAACTATACTGACAAGGTTGTAAGTGATCCCTTTTCTTGGTTGACTAATAACTGAGGTATTACTTTTTGTAAGAATTATCTTTGAATCTTCTGCAGCGAGGCACTGTTGGTTCATCCTCTGTTCTCTATACAACAGATCAGGCTTTTCAAACAGGAGGTGAGCAGCATGTATGTACAGCATGTATTCCGAAACTGTCAGCCAACACAATCTCTAATCTCTAATAGTTTTGGAAGTTAAATAGTGTACATGGTTTTAGAGCAGGACCAATCAAAGACAGGTTAACAAGTTACCTTTGCTGGATGGCAGGGTTGACAGCTTGTATTCTGCCCTGTAAGCCAATAATGGGTTCTCCCATTGGCATTAATTGACTAAAAACTGATATAGTGGTAAAGGGCCCTGAAGCTTCCAGTTCTGACTAGATCTAGTTGTTAGAAGAAAATGGTGAGCTTCTGAGAGCAACTGACAGCAAGGTAAGTATGTAATATTCATTTGCAGGTACATCATGCATTTATTTTAAATATTCTTTTAAAGCTGATACATTAATTTGTGCATATAATAACCAGGTGTTACAGTGAAACTGATGCATCAACAAGTTCCAGGCTGTATTATATTGACTTTTGGCATAAAGGATATTCATTTTTTACATGTTAAAGGAATACTATCGATTTGAAACGACTTTTTTTTTTTAAAAAAACTCTATATTAGTGTACACATTACCACTAGTGCTAGGGGCACTTTATTGATTCACCCAGGTCTCTCTCTCACTATCCCTGCTTAAAAATTCATTTCTCACACAGCTCATAGTAGTTTGGGTCACCCTGAGCTGCTTGGTTACTCTGTCACACAGCTCACAAATATATTTCACTGTGCCACTCACAGCATGCAGGAGACATGCGGAGAAACAGGCTGATCTGAGGTGGTAACAGGTAACTAAATGAGCTGGAATATTGCTGGAATATAACTAGCTATACCATATATATATATAACTATATGTGTTTACACTCAGACTGGCTGCCTGCTTGAGGTGATTCACTCCAGGCTGCATCCACTTTACAAGCTGCTGAGATGGGCAGACCACTGTCTACAATTAGCATTATTAGTATCTTTATCAGTCAAGAGAAGCAAAGATAATAAACACACATTGCTAGAATCTTTAACCCCTTACCACCATATCAACAAGATTCTTTCAGCAAGGTGATAATTAAACTATAAACTGAGGAGTTGATAGCATCTCCCCTGTGCAGAGATATGGTCTAGCCCTCTGGGAGCTCAGTATTAGATACATTTTGTATCCAACACTGACGCCAAAACTGACGGAGGATTTTACAGCTGAGAGGAACAGCTGTGTGAGGAATTAAATTACTCCTAGTACTTGTCCTATTGTGTGCTACAACATACAGCATTTAAAAATAAATGCATACATCGATAGTATTCCTTTAAATATAATTGGTGCTGCTTTTTTGCGTTGTTTATGTATTTTAATGTATAAGTTGTGCCATAATTTCTTATTTTGTTATGCCACTTAGCAACCGCAAGTTTTCGTTTTGAAACTTTATAGTTAACTTGAAAAATTACATGCAAAGTCATGCAAATTGATGGCAAAGCTCAGTGTAGTGTGAAGGAATAAAAATTACATTTTTTTTATAAATATGCCCCCAAGGCGCGATGACGTTTAAAAAAAAAAAAAAAACATTTTTGCTTACAGGCATCCATGCCTTTATTGCTGTATTTATACTTTTGTTACGGGCAAGGTCACAGGAAAACTTTCCCAGCTGAAAATCTTAGAGTGAAGGCAGCTCATTGAGCTGATGACTGTTGCTTTGTCTCAGGGTGGATGTGAGCAGTGAACATTGTAGTCTTTCAGACATGCAGCCGTTTTGGGGTACAATTTTCTCCTGTGACGCTGTGACAGAGCTTTCGGTGGGAAATAGGCAACATAAATGTTCTTTGCAAGATATGAACCGGTTCTGATCCAGTTCTGTATAATGCCTGAAGAAGAAACTGAACGTTTCGAAAGCTTGCAATAAACCATGTACAGTTAGTCATTAAAGGAGTACTGTAAGGGATAGGGGGAAAAAGAGTTGAACTCACCCGGGGCTTCTAACCGTCCCCCGCAAACGCCCTGTGCCCGCGCAGCCATTCACCGATGCTCCGGTTCACTAATGTTTTGCTTTGATAACTGAAGTTTCTTTAGGCCCCATTCACATCTAAGCGTTTTGCCGGCGATTTCGGCAAAACGCTCAAGCGCTAGCGCTTTTTAAAGCTCTAGTGCCATAATATCCTATGGGGCCGGGTCTCACTTGGGCGACTTGCGTTAATCGCCGGCGATTAAAGCAAATTGCCAAACGCAAATTTGTATCCTGCACCATTTTCAGGCAATTTCCCATGGGTCGTTTTTAGTGCTATAGAAGCGGTAAACGCGATAATTGCCAAAAATCACCAGAGCAAAACGCTAGCAAAAGCGCTAGCGTTTTGCAAGTGTGAATGGGCCCTCCCTCTTCCTGTACTGTAAACAATATAAGACTCCTATCTGTGCTACTAATGTTCTGTTTCTTAGCTGTACTAGACATACAAATCATTATATCATAACTTCATTTTCACTTCAGATTCCCTTCTAAAGAATTTGGAGGCTGGCTAAGGGTTAAATCACAGATTAACAGATTTCTCTTTTTAGTCTTTTGTATTTCTTGTAAACCTCACACTTAGTTGATGCTCATGTGATTCAGTGCAGCTGATCCTTTTTTATTTTTTTTGTACAGCAACATGAAGCTCATAGACTTGTATTATAGCTTTTACCATCGACTGTGCTTCAGTAGATCTTCAAGTAGCTGTTTGTATCAACTACAGTACTAGTCTATGAAACTTCAAGTTCCTGCTGGTGTGATGAGATCAGCTCCAACTCCACTGGAAAGTGGCAACGATGCTAGCCATGTATTGCTGCTACAAATCTCTGCATCAGAAATAGACAATTTTCTCTTTAGGACACTGCATTGAATATGCTAAGAAATGTTTAGTTTTTTTTATCAAGATATTAAGCTCTTCTTTAATTGTATAAATGACTTCATTGAATGTATCAATCATTATTTTTCAAGAAGTTTTAAATCAGGATAATATCATTTATTGGCTAACTAAAAATGAATAAAAATAAACAAGCTTTCGGCCTTGCAGCCTTCGTCGGGCTTATATTCTGGATATAAGCCCGACGACGGCTGCAAGGCCGAAAGCTTGCTTATTTTTATTCATTTTTAGTTAGCCAATAAATGGTATCATCCTGACTTAAAACTTCTTGCTTTTACTGATGGCTAACACGGTACAATACTCTACTGCTACCCATTATTTTTGACCATGTGATTCTCATGTTAGATAATATTTGTATACTTAAAGCGGACCTGAACTCAGAACTTCCTCTCTGCTCTAAAAGATACACAGCATAATAACCTGTCTTTGTTACAGCTGATATAAATCCTACAATACATCTGCAGTGTTTCTACTTCCTGCTTGCATGAAAGCAGAAATATTGTTAAAGGGAAGGTTCAAGCAAAATAAAAAAATGAGTTTCACTTACCTGGGGCTTCTCCCAGCCCCATGCAGCCATCCTGTGCCCTCGTCACTCACTGCTGTCCCAGTCCCCCGCTGGCAGCTTGCCGACCTAGGAGGTCGGCGGGATGCATTGCCTACATTTTTACGCATTCCCGCTAGTGCAGGAACATTAACACATACATTTGTAAGCGTTACTGGTTCAATGCGTAAGTTTTTACGCATTGAACCAGTAACGCGTAAAAATGTATGTGTTAATGTTCCTGCACTAGCGGGAATGCGTAAAAATGTACGCAATGTGTCCCGCCGACCTATGAGGTCGGCAAGCTGCCAGCGGGGGACTGGGACAGCAGTGAGTGACTACGAGGGCACAGGATGGCTGCATGGGGCTGGTAGAAGCCCCAGGTAAGTGAAACTCATTTTTTTATTTTGCTTGAACCTTCCCTTTAACATCCTGTGTTTTCAAATGTGTTTATCTGCAATGGCAGTCAACTGACACAAGCAAGAGAACAAATTACAACTTGTGATTAGTCACAGATGAGTGGGAATTAGACAGGCTAAACTCTCTAAATACAGAATGCATTTCTCTATGTTGTCCTTCTGTCCAGTGCAAACGTTTTGGCCCACTTTAAAGTCTATAGTGATCTTTTCCACTTGGTTTAATTAGCTAATTACATATTAATTGTAGCTAAATAGTGAATGCTCTTCCTGAGTTACAGCTGCAAAGCTTTGCGTAACCTGATACAGGCCTGCTCATTTATGATATGATAATGATTAGTACTGAACCAGAATTTCAGATTACTGTGACTGGGTATAAATAGCGGTTAGAAGCACGGGATAGTCATAAAACAAAATGTTTGTATTGAAAGGATTGCTACTTTTTCTAAAACGCAAGTTGGTTATGCCATTTTTTATTTGCAAGTGTTAACGGAGTTACTCCTTTGCATCTGCTCACATGCATCCAGCTAATCAGATTAATCCTTTCTTTGACCCGGCCACGCTTTTTAGCTAAATATTTGCTGTCCTGAAAGGTACTTAAGATAACATTATCTAGATGGAAACATAAAATGAAGATTATTTCTATCATCTTATCAAGCTCTTAGTAATTTTAATGGCTATAATTATGCTAACAAGTGCTTTGGAGAAAAAAAAACTGCTTATCTTAAAAATACATTAAGTGAAAGATAAAGAATAAAATGATAATTCCAATGCATTTTTAGGAAATATTATACTCATGATACATGTCAGTAGATAATATAATTAAGAAGAAAAATATACTAATCAATCTTCACATGATGGTTTAAAAATACTGCAAATTAACAGTATGGATAGTTTGCATGATCAATGTTGCCCTATTAGGCATTTTTCAGATGGGATTGGTAGAGGCATTGTTGGCTATTGTCCTCAGCCAGCATCTTTAACTTCCTACTGATACTTTCCTGCTGCTTATGATATTTTTTGAAGTTTGTTATTGAGGTCCGTTGGTACAGGTGTCCCCAGGAAGATATTGCAGGCACTTTGAGTTACTATTGGATGACTTTCAGAGCTGAATGCTTATTTTGTGGCAGTACTGCTCTGAAATCTATCTCCAACCACCTGTACTACCTGGAACTACCTAAGCTAATTATGGACCTCAAAGGATTCTAGGAACTCTGGGTAGATTCCAAGCTAGTATACAGTAAGGCTGTGTTCACACTAGCATGGATGAAAAATGGACGTGGTGAGCACGCCATCCATTTTACCACTGCACCATGTCAGCCCGCTGTACGAAGCGATCGCCACTAGCCTGTCCCACCGCCGGTTGCCACCACTCAGTCCCGCTCTGAAAACAGCCTGGAGACTAGCAAATGCGTGGGGCTCTCTATAGGCTGCATTAGGCCAATTCTCTCTAGCAACAGGGAGAATTTTTTTTGGTTCATCATGAACCAATGAGAATTCTCACTGTTGGTGAAGATTCGTATTGATCTTTTGCAGCCCAATAGAGATTCCCGTGCTTCTTCCCTGCATACAGGGACCAAGCAGCGATGATTTGCGTATCCCAGGGCAGATGCAGACACATCCACCTGTTCGGGATTATCACAGACTTCACAGAAATGCAGTCCGCTTACTGCAATGGATCCTGTGGAGAGAGTGACAAATGTGAATGGCTCCAATGTATAACATAGGATCCTTTCACAGTCCGATTAGCAATGTGTGCAGAACGGACAGAAATTGTCCATTCTCTACTCAAGTGGGAACTAGGGATGATCAATGATATGCAAATACGTCTGGGGTTATGACATTTTTATGCAAATATATGCAGTTTGAAAATGGACCAATCAATTTAAACCCAGGTTTAAATTGATTGGTAAATTTGAATCTGTGTATATTTGCATAAACATTTGCATAAATGTGCATCAACTCGGTTCTATTTGCATATAATTGGTCATCCCTAGTGGGAACAGAGTCTAAAGGAGTAATGGGGGTTAGTACACATGACAACAGCTTATTTACAGATGAACAGGAACTATCTTACTAGGGTAATTTTAAGCAGCAGCAAGACGACAGATATATTTACTGACAACACACACATTCAATCAGCGGTTGAAAACAATAATTCTGCTGCCCTGCCAAAACTGCTGAATCAGTACTATTAAAGTGGAGCTGAACTCTTGCACAGGACAGAAGGAAAACATAGAGAAATGCACCCTGTATGTATTTAGAGAGTTGAACCTTTTTAAGACCCGGTACACATTAGCGTTTGCCAACGGAACCGGCCGTACGGTTCTGTGGTCCGTTTCGCTGAGCGGACCAAAAAATGCTGCAGGATCCAATTTTCCAGACTGTTTGCTCAGCGGAACGGAAATGGAAGGTTTTGCAACATATAGGAACCAACGAAAACGAACGTTTTACAACACACTGGCGGTAAAACGGACCGTTTTCATCGGATCTAGATGGACGGATTTGTATGTCCGGTTCCATAAAAAAACGCTAATGTGAACCGGGCCTAATTTCCCCTCATTTGTGTCTAATCATAAGTTGTTATTTGATCTTAATTCTGTGTCACATGACTGTCATGGCAGAGATTGCAGATAAGCTAATTTAAAAGCAAAGGATGTTAACGATATATCTGCTTCTATGAACCTGGAAGTAGAAATGCTGCAGATTTATTTTAGGATTTGTTTCAGCTGTAACAAAGAAATGTTTTTTATTAAACATTATCATGCTGTTGCGTATCTTTTATAGCAGAGAGGACGTTCTGAGTTCAGGTCCACTTTAAATGGAACCAGAGACGAAGCTACTAAAAAAAAATAGAAGATTTTATACATACCTGGTGCTTCCTCCAGCCCCATAAGCCTGGATCACTCCGACGCCGCCATCCTCTGCTGCCTCTATCGCCAGTACCGGGTCCTGTCACTTCAGCCGGACGCGACCAGTCTTCCATATTCACAGGGGCTCCCTCCGGCTCTTTACGCATGCGCCTGCGCAGCACGGAGGGAGCGCACTGCGCATGCGTTGACTGGCCAAAATAACGGAACCCGGTACCGGCGGACAGAGGCAGCAGAGGACAGCGGCGGGGGAGCGATTCAGGTTGATGGGGCTGGAGGAAGCCCCAGGTATGTATAAAACTGTTAGTTAGTTTATCTCTGGGTCTCTTTAAAAACGAAGGGGTGTGCGATATGACCATGTCAGTGCGGAACTCTAGTGACTGGAAAGAAAAAAAGGAGAAACAGACCAGGAGCAGCAACAGTGTAGTATTTTCACAAAAGGGAAAATAAATCCACAATAATACTTCTTACAAACACGGTAATACTTCTTACAAACACGGGTTGCTTTTAGGCAACCAATGTTTAGAGCATGCAGAGAAAACCGTCTCCATTCGGAAAATCCTCTTCAAATGCTTTTGAAAACAAAGTAAACCCTGAGAATCCCTCATGAGGAGATGGACTAGTCCAAAACCTGCTGCTTCTGTCAGATTTTAGTTGTTTACTTTTTTCGCTGGAATGGTCCTTTAAAAATACAGCTAATCTTTCTGCAATACATACAGAAAATATGTATTTTTATTTAATACAAGTACCAGAAAATTCTTTGCATCGCCTTGTAGACAACAACCGCTGCTTGTGTGCATTGCTATGAGTTCTACTAGCAAAATAAGATGTTTTAGAGTGATGTTATCAGGTGCAATAACAGTATTTTACGAACCAAAACACACACAATTCACAATATATGCAAAGTGCAAGCAATGAAAATACATAACTTCATTCATTGATTTTGCAGCTCAATTGTCTTGTCAGCTGTAATGTTGAAAATAAAATTCGTCCAGTTTTGCTTCTGTTACATTTTGGCTGAACTCCATACCTCTACAGGGGCTTTTAAAGTATCAGTAGAGATCCTCAAACCCGCCCTATCTTATTGTAAGTAGAAGCTGGCAGCCCCTAACAACCTATTAATCCTTAAAGGAATCATTAGGCAAAACTAAAAAAAATCAGCCTTACTCACCTGAGTCTTTATCCAGCCCCTTGCAGCCGGCTGTCCCACGCTGACCGCTCTTCTCTCCGCCCCGGGCTCCCTGCACACTGTTCAGGCCAACCCCGAGGTCGTCCTTACTGTGCTTAATTAAATTGCTAACACTTTAATAAAGAAAGAAATAATTTCACATTTAACTAGGCAAGAGTGTTACAGAGGCATTTTACTGTTTGCTAATGGATTAGAAACACAGAGGAACTTAATGTGTTTTTCCTCATCCAAGGTTTTCTTTTGTGACCTTAGCTTCCATTATTGTGTCACTCGTTTCTTTAAATTCTCATTGCTGATTGTTCCGACATAAATGCCAATGGTGCATATAGAAACTGAGGGCACCATGAGGATGGCGGTTCATTCAGACTAAAGGTCAAGGTGTTGTGTTTTGTGATGTTTATGTACCCCTTAAGTCAAATGTTCAGAGGATAATGGGCTGCTTTTCAGGTGCATAGCATGTAGCATTAGTTATTTATTTTGTAAAGTAAATTTTTTACAAAAATACAATATATAATACAATAACATTTGTAAAGTGCTTTTCTCCCATAGGACTTAAAGCACATGCTTTAATTACTCTAGGACCTGCAGGCTCTGGCCCTTTGCGACCGCCTAACGCAGATTGGTGGCCACAGAGTGGCTCTGTTGTTCCACCGTGCCACCGTATGGCATCATCTAATGAGAGGAGAGATTTGCAGGGAACGAGCGCTCGCTGCCATTGTCAGATGTCTATGTATGTAAAATGTAGTGTATGTAACATAGCCTAAAGCCAATTGGGGTGGGGGGTATAAAAAAGTGTTGTTGTTTTTTTCTTAATAATACTTTTTTATGAATGAAACAAAAAACTAAACATAGCAGCAGCAACCAACTACCACCAAAATAAGCTCTATTTGTGAGATGAAAAGGGGGTAAAATTCATTTGGGTGGTAAGTTGTATGACCGAGCAATAAACCGTTAAAGTTGTGAAGTGTTGAATTGTAAACATTGACCTGGTCACTAGGGGGTATAAACCTCTGGTATTCAAGTGGTTAAGGAACTGAGACATTGTAACATTTTACTCTGTGATCACTGTAATTGGCTGACAGTGATCACAGGTTCAGAAGCCAATTCCATTGGCTCCTGAGTGGGGCACAGAGCTCAGCTGTCATTAGATGGTTGAGTTTAGCGGTATTGGAAGCGATATCACAGTGATTGGAGAGCTGCTCTACATGCTGGCAGAGATAAGAGGGTGCAGACAGGATTTGGATTGCCATAGCCTGCATCCCCAACAGGTTAAACATCATTTGTTTCTCTGGTGGAATGATCCTGACTGAATTGGTAGAAAAATATCAGCTTCATTGAGTGAAGAATTGCAAAAATGAATTTAACTTTTTTTTTTCTTTACAAATTACCAATACATTTAAACATTAACACTCCTTTCAAAATTCTGTCTGAAGTTTTAAACAAAGCAACGTTTTTTCATAAGGAAGCTCTTTCACTTTAATAAATCTACATTTGACTCCATGTAGAATTTCACATTTCATTTCACTTATTGAAAAAGACTTTTCCTTTGTTCTATTGAAGTTGAAACTTGGTATAATATCATCTTTGGCACAGAGAACTGTACTGTAATTCAAATGGAGTGTCAAAAGTTGCTTATCTCAACAACATATTGAATGTATTATGGAGGATATCAAAGGAAGAGGTCATTCATAAATGCAAATAAAGGAAAGTGTCCTTCTACTTGCCCAGGACCTTACAATGTACTGAATCACCTCAGCAAAAACCTATACCCATCAAAAGAGACGCAGAATCGTTTTTCAACGTTATCCCCACATAACCTTGAAAAGTCTTTGCATAATACCGAACACATGCGCTAATTGAATGTAGTTCTTTTGAATTTAACGCTATCATATAGAATGATCAGTATACCAAACTTGCAATTGTCTAGTATTAAATACCATATGACATTATTTCTCATACTTACAGAGCAAATGATTAGAAACCCAATGATGGAAACTAGGAGCCTAATTTACTTTCAAGACGCCACTAGATGGCATCATAGATATGAGATAGCGATTGCTACACAGGAAGAGTACCAGAACCCCTGCAACAGCGCTGACAGTGGCTGCATAGTGTACTGCTTAAGGGTGCCACCTTTGACATGGGAGACCAGGGTTTGAATCCTGGCTAGGGTCAGTAACTATTCAGTAAGGAGTTCAAGACTCCCTAACACTGCAAGGTGGCCTCTTGAGCGCGTCCCAGTAGATGCAGCTCATGAGTGCCTAAAGTACCACAATTGAAAAACGCTACACAAATATTTGGATTATTATTACATGCAGCTGTGCTCCACAAGCTGGTGGGCACAGCCTCCACCATGTTCTGAGGGGCACAGAGACACCGCAATCAATACAGGAAGCATCCCCAAAAAATGCCCCAAAAATGCTGACTTGACACTCTCACCACTAGCCACAGGCACACAGGTTCTGGTACTACAGCACTACTCAACTTGTTGCTGGGGTGGCACAGACACAGCAGGGAGGCAGCTGGCAAGTGTAGGATCGCTGCTGCATGTTCCATACACTTCACTGCCCATACATATACATTGCCTGACTCACAAATAAGCTGAGGGAGTAACGTTTAAGCACATTTTTTGGTGCTGAAAATTTCAGCTTATAAGTGAGTATATTCGGTACACATAGTCCTTCTGTATATTCCTTAGAACCCTTGGAATCAAAAAGGAGCAAAAACATAAACTTGGTGTTGTGTTTGAGGAAGTGACAGTTCTTTTCCTGCAATTGAATATGAACAATACAAGTAGAAGTAGTTTTTTTGGCATTATGTGGTGAGATGATCAGGTCTATTGCACACTTTTCGTAGTTTCATTTTGTGATAGTAAAATTGAATATTTCTTGTATTCAGATCTCACACTAAATGACATATTTATACAACAAAGAAAGCACAATTGTACAGTAAAGTCAAAAGGTATTCAGCTTTTTTACATTCATCAAGGACAATAAAACTATTTACAACCAAGTCAATTCACAGCCACCGAAATAAACTTCAGTAATGTACATATTGCTGTATCATAAACCTGTGCTGAACAGAATAAATCTACTTCACAAAACGTACACATTTCCAGGAAAAGCTTAAGGGAGGTCTCACATTTGTGTCTGTGAGAACCGCAGAAGATTCCCCACAAGAGTTTTGCCATACAATTTGTGTGTTTTACATGCATTTCATCACATGCCGTATTTTTACAGCAGCCAGTAATTCAACGAGAAATTGCACATGTTGTTCGTAAAAGTGGTGCAGGTTGTATCTTTTTTTCCAACACTATGCAGAATTGCGGATGCCTCCTTATAGAAAGTCATTAACTGCGTTTTCACATGTGATTTTGCATTGCGCCAAAATGATGCTGAACTGCATATGTTTGATCCCTGCCTCAAAGAGCCAATCACTGCATAAGAAACAGGGTTTCAAAATCTGCAAGAATTGCATGTTAATTGCACAATAAGGGTCCGAACACACTAGCACGCTTCTATCCAATTTTCAGCAACACATCAATTTGCAGACTGATAAGTATTGCTGAACAGTGGACTTCTAGAAGCGCACTAGTGTGTTCAGGCCCTTAGAAGCGGATTGTGCAAAAAGTATAATAAATGAACAGCTAAAAAAAGCAATCTCATTTTGTGAAATAAAAGACACCAAGGTAAAAATCCTACTTTTTATATACAGAATTATGGCCTATTTCCACTACACGCAGATTGGATGCAGAATGGATGCAGAAAAACTGACTCCAATGAATGCCTATGGGAAAATCTGCATCAGAAAAAATTGCGTTTAGTGGAAACAGGCCTATAGGCATTCATTGAAGTCAGTTTTTCTGCATCCATTCTGCATCCAATCTGCGTGTAGTGGAAATAGGCCCTTAAACAAAAAAATATAAATTATTGTGGTGTTGGAACAGTAAAAATGTAGTATATGGGAAGTTCTTGAAAAACACCGTAATAATAGTGTGCATATCCTCATAAGTATATCAATAGTGAACATCCATCTAGCTCTCAGGCATTGTGTTCATGTTAAGGTAAAAGTTATATTTATCCAGAATGCTTACTTTACAGTTTAGCACAACTGAATAGTAGCAATATCTGAGATGGTTAGGCATTCTTCAAGCTGCAACCTTCACTGGCACTGGTAATAACACTTTCATGGCCTTTCATTTATGAGTGGTATTCCTTGAGTGGTAAATTAAGCCTCTGGCTGAGCTAGCTCTATCAGTCAGAGGTGTTCATGTCTGCTATTATTATTATGTCACATTTATATGGCGTTTATATGGCGCCGACCTCTTCCACAGGGCTGTACAGGCTACATTGTCTTGACCCTTAACTGTATCTCAGAGGGGCTCGCATTCTAATGTCTACGACATCTTAGAAACCAGAAACTTGACCACATGGTTGTCATCTTCAAGGTGAGTAAATAGGTTCCTGTACTACATTTAGCAAAATAGGGAATGCTGTGCCACATGAACTGAACGTGTATTGCTTTCCGGAGGTCTTAAACCAACAGCATAAACACATGGGGCCTGATTCACAAAGCGGTGATAACTTTGTTATCACGCCTAAAAGACTTTAGGCATGATAAGCTTTGCACCGCTGAGTTAGCACCGATTTGTGCTCTTTATTGCGCGCAAAGTCCCGCGCGCAAAGTTTTGCGCGCGCAATCGCACAACTCCGCGTGCAGCGCCCATAGGGTTTAATTGGCGCATTGCGCGCGCTGCACCGTGCACCACGCGATTGCGCGCGCAAGACTTTGCGCGCGGAAAATTCACACGAGTTTCTTCTCATCATGCCTAAACTGAGTTTAGGCGTGATAAAGGACTTTGCACCGCTTTGTGAATCAGGCCCATGGAATAACTACTCTGGTGCCATCTACACAATTAAAGTACATGTAAGTGAACATACAAAAGTATGTGCATAGTCACCATATAAAGCAAAATCCATGAATGACCTGGGTTAATGTGTACTACACAATATAAAGATATATGGGGACATCTAATGAAATATAAAAGGTTCTGTATTACAATAGAATTTAACCTCCTAAATGTTACACCGCTCAGGAGGTTTTGCAGCTTTAGAGTCCCCAGGATTAATATAACAGATTGCATGGCTGCAAAAGGCTTAGATAGCACTAGGATAGCTAGTATAGGTGGCCAGCACCCCCCGATCACCCCCGATCACCACCGATGCTCCCCGATCCAGCCACGTATACATTACCCAGCCTGGTTCCAGCGATCGGCGCAGCCTCCTCACACAGCTCCGGTCTTCTCTATGGGGAGGATAATTCATGACGTCATCAAAGTATTTGCATCAGATTCACCAATCCTAGTATTTAATTAGCCAACTGAAATCTGTTTTTCAATATTTGCGATGAATTGTGCTGCCATGCTAATTTTTTTTTTTACTATTGCATAAACATAGCGTTTAGGTTTCTGTGTTTATCAAAGTCTGTTTTTGGCAAGGTTCTGTACCAGCCAAATGTGCTAATTTTAATCCATCTTCAGTCACTAGACTACATGGACATATAGGCACAGGTAGTGTTCTATATCACAGTGCCATGGAATATGTTGGCGCTTTATAAATCAATAATAATGTACGCTATACATCACAGCTGCTTGTTGCAGAAATACGACTTCTCTGCTTATCGTCAGAGGAGTTTGACACAGCAGCAATAAAGTTTTGTATTCTGTTTGTCTATTTTTGTAGTTCTCTTGTTTGATCTGTCCACAGACAATGATATAGACCCTTATTCTTGTCTACAGAAGATAAAACGGCTCCATCTGACATTTGTAGTATTTTCTGAATTCAAAAATAGAATGAGATAAGGAGTAGGGCTGGGCAAAGGGAACATCTGAGTAAGCCAGTGTGTGGAAAATGGCCATACAATGTTTAGTTTTTTGAATTGTTGTTTTAGACTGGAGTGCTTGCATATGGCAATAGAGTGGTTTAAGGTCTCCTTAGGGGAAGATTGTGAGCACCTCTTTTGTCCTTGGGGAGATTCTTGTTCATCCATGCCCAGCTTCTCAAGTCTTATAGCGCAGTGCTGCTTCCATAGAGATTGAGGAATCTGAGAATCTGGAATTCTTTTTATGTCAAAGTTGACAATCTATTTTGCCTAAGGACTACAAAAGAAAATATGTAACTGCATATACTTACACCTTGTGAAAGGAAAAATGAATGTGACAGATGAGTTCAAACTAATGTCAGAAAAAGTAAAACAAAGCATTGTTGAACTATGATTTTTTTTCAAGATATATTTTTACTGGAGATGATTTACTAAAGAAGGTGACTAGATAAAGGAGATGTCAGGCAAAGTGGGGGGGTAATATTAATAAAAAATATCTATGCAAGTAATCAAATGTTTGCAGTGAACTTGATGACATTTTGCTTATCTGCGTTTTTTCTTAGCAATTAATCCCAGTGAAGAATGATACATTTTTAAATTGATCCTGTTTAGGGCAACTGTACATCTAGTTGGTATTAGGGATGCATACGATCAGCCTTATCACCTTATTAATATGCTCACTGTCATCACACTGTTAGGCCCCAGCAGATCTTCAAACTAGATTGGACTTCTTGGTACAGAAGTTAAAATACACCTCTTCTTGTCTAGATACCCTTAGGGCCCTGTCACACAAACAGTTGATAGGCAGGGAAAAGACTGTCGATTGAACTCTCACAACTGATTGCTGCTGCCTGGTAAATGCCCACTACTGCTTGGTAACTGCTAACTGAGCACTAGGTTCAACTGCCCATGTGAAAGGGTCCTTACACCCATGCAAATCCTCCCAGCTGTGTCATTGACTAGCCTCTGCATCATTTCCGAGGAATGGCAGAAATCACATGGGATAGTGATGAGGATGGGGCAGGAACTCTGTCTGTAGGTCAGCAGTCCAATTGTTGTGTTATTATTATTTATTGGATTTATAAACTGTCAACATATTATGCAGCACTTTACGATAAGTAAAGTTACAGACAATGATAATAGGGGTGACCGACAACACAATACAGGTAATATACAGTAAGGCACACAATGCCAGATCATACACTGGAGTAGTAGTCCAAGTAATACAAGTTCATGTAATTCTATGAGCAGGATGCACATTCAGGTAGAATACACAAGAAGGGAGGGCCCTGCCAAAAGCTAACAATCTAAAGGGAGGGGTGGTGACACAACAGGAGGGGGCAATTTTTATTTAAGTTCTGGGATAAATTAAGATCAGAAGAATCCCATCGGTGACAACCGCCAGCGCTGATGAAAGAGCTACTAATAAAGCCATCTTACCATCTGTTAAGGTTACAGTGATGCGGTGCATGATCATTTTAAATCACTCATATTTTGTTACCTACCTTACTCTCATTTTAGCTAAAAGTGTAAAAAATCTAAATTTGATTTAAACTGGGATAAATTAAGCTCAGAAAAATTCCATCAGTGACAACCGCCAGCGCTGATGAAAGAGCTACTAATAAAGCCATCTTACCATCTGTTAAGGTTACAGTGATGCGCTGCATGATCATTTTAAATTACTCATATTTTGTTACCTACCTTACTCTCATTTTATCTTAAAGTGTAAAAAAATCTAAATTTGATTTAAACTGTACCTGATTTTGAAGTTCATTGTTTGACATTAATTTCCAGCAAAACTGCTTAAATGCAGTGAACCGAACTAGATGAAATAATCTCACCATCAATACTTATTACTCATTTAACAGAATCAAGTACCTTGGTTTGTAGTCCTGTGCTGCCTTGTACCTTTAGGAGGCATTATACTTAGAATCATTCATTTGCCATTCCTACATGCCACAATATGATCATAAATGCAGTAAACTATGTATCATTCAAAATATTTCTATGGTTAACAAACCCTTTTCAAATAATAGGTTTCATCTTCACATTATCCACATACAGCAGTTCAGTCAATTCGCCCAGGAAGATGGCCTGACACGTGTTAGATGTAGCCTTCCCTGTCTGTCTGTAATGCACATTTACATTTAGATTCCTTTCTTTTTCATTTGGCAACATAAATACTCTTGCTTTCCTTCAAGTATATTTAAATGGTTGTGTTTCATCCATATGCATGGATGCAGTCTTGTAATTAATTAAATTATGTAAATTGTAAATGTGTCAATCATTTTAAGTGTTTACAATAAAATATCTTTTATATACATATCTACCTCAATAAAGCTTGTGTTAGGAGGAGGGAATCGTTTTTTTTCTGTATTTCTTTGTTACTTGTTATCACACCCCACCTGCTGTGTGTGCATTTGTGATATATATATATATATATATATATATATATATATATATATATATATATATATATATATATATATATATATATATATATATATATATAAAAATATATATATATATATATATATATATATATATATATATATATAGAGCAAGATGTGGGATCCAAGGCAAGACCTTAGATGTGACAGTCTTGAACAGAGCTGGGACAAGGTCCTCCAGCACCCAAGGCTGAGACACCAAAGTGCGCCCCTCCATCCCTCCCACCCCAGCTGTCACACACTGATTGCTATTAGACTAAGAGCGCCACAGGGCCCACAACCTCCCCAACACCTTAATATCTAGTTATCTGGCTTGCAGTCACTGCTATGTATCCCCTTTTCTTATTTCTTTCTGCTTCAAACACAATTAGGAATGACAGCTGAATGAATTGTGCGCCCCCTCCTACACTGCGCCCTGAGGCTGGAGCCTCTCCAGCCTATGCCTCGGCCCGGCCCTGGTCTTGAAGAATAGGTGCTGCTGTGGGATCTGATTAGTTAGCGCTGGAGAGATTAAATCAGTCAGAAAAGATAAACCACCTTTTTCTCTAGTGAAATGAGAGTTTTACACAAGGTTCCTCCAGGCATGTAGGCATTGCAGAGATTTAATGTTGGACACAACAGCATGTTTTAAAAGCTTAGTGGTATTGGTGAAAACTACACTTAATATCTCTGTATGAGATCTGATTGAACACTTATGAAACTTTCTCGGTTTCTCTTTCAAGGAGGTAGAAATGGGTATGTTGTGCTGGTGGTTGTGAACAGCCTATACCATTGCGTTTAAAGAGGAACTCCAGTGAAAATAATGTAGTAAAAAAAGTGCTTCATTTTTTACCATAATTATGTATAAATGATTTAGTCAGTGTTTGCTCATTGTAAAATCTTTCCTCTCCCAGATTAACATTCTGACATTTATTACATGGTGACATTGTTACTGTGGGCAGGTTATTTAGCTGTTTCTAGCTGCTCTGTCTGTTAGACAGCTAATAACAGCTATTTCCTGTCTCTGAACATTGTTACATTGTAGCAGTTTGCCAGCAGTACCGCGGTCTTCAGAGCCTCTTGTGGGAGGGGTTTCAGCACAAAATCAGTCACACAGCGCCCCCTGATGGTCTGTTTGTGAAAATCATTGTCTTTCTCATGTAAAATGGGGTATCAGCTACTGATTGGGAAAAAGTTCAATTCTTGGTTGGAGTTTCTCTTTAATTTGGTTTATTGAAGAGGATCTATTAATTGTACTCTTGTTAGCCATGATATGCACACTTATTGTGTTTACCTTGTCTACTGAGTGGACACCTAGCCAGCTGCGTCCTGCACCCATGCTGCATATGGATTGATGGTGTACCTTTATTCCATGTTGTTCGAACAAGCAGTTTAACTGCAGTGTTTCTTAGCCTGCTGTCAAACCATGTACATACATCTTGTACAATGTATCAGGACAGAAAAAAGACTTTCATGTTAGAGCATGAGAGAAGTGTGTGGTTAAATTATCCTTAAACTTAGGAAGATTAGTAAGGAAACTCTTGCTGTATCAGTAATACAGTGTAAAGTACATTTGTAGAGACAAACCCAGCATTAGAACAGTATTGGACAGTCTCTGCCATGACAACACATACAGGGTGTCTCAGTTTGCTTTGACAGAACGCTGAAAAATACAACAGTCCAACTGCAGGCAGGGGCGTATCTGGGTAATATAGTACCTATGGCAAACACTGAAATTGAGCCCCCTGCCCAGTCAGAGCCGCCTTTCCCGATAAAAACTTCATCCTTTCTTGCGTACATGTGTTATGGTTGCCTGTTTTTTTTGGCTATTGCTGAAGTTACTTTTTTGGAAATATCTCATTTATTCCCTCTCTGTCCACTTTTCTAACGCTAAGCTAAGTGCACTCTACATACATAAAATAAGTAGTCATAATTAAGTAGCCATGCTCCCCAAATAACAGAATGAATCTGATCTAAGGTCTGAGTGATGGGGAGGCACAGGGGGCAGGCATGGCAGCACAGAGGAGGGGCAGGCATGGGGGTGCAGCACAGAAGCAGGGATGGCGCCCATGCTGCTGTGGCGCCCATGGCATGAGCCATGCCTGCACCCCTCTAGATACGCCTCTGAACAGGTTTAGACATATTGATGTATGCAGTTCACAAACATCAGCACAACCTTCCTGTGACTGTTGTCCTTTGAAAGAAATGTACAGTTTCACTGTTTGTCAGTCAGCTCTCATAAAATGAAACTTGTATACATATAACTGCAATATATACTAAAAACTTGTCATTTTATAAAAAAAAATGCAAGTCCGATCTTTCTTAATGTGGCACAGTGGTGCAGCATAGAGTCAAAGGACAGAATCTTGACTAGGCCAACATCTACATGGAAATTGTATGTTCCCTCCATGTCATCCAAAAATGTATACTAGTAACTTAGTTTATCCCACAATTGTCCTTAGACTGTTGTGGGAGCATTAGAGTATGACTAATTGGACTTTGACTATGGTAGGGACATTAGACTATGTAAATGGTAGGGATTATATTGTGAACTGCTCTGAAGGATCATCAGCAAATAGTTTGATGTACTCTGTAAAGGGCTACAGAAAATAGGCTAATATATATATGCATACCAGTAATAATCATGCCCCATTAGGCTCTATATTGAGTTGTCTTTAGCTTCCATGTAAGGAGAAATTATTTTTTGGTATTAACATGTTTAAATACTATTTAAAGGATACAAGAGGTGACATGGTGAGAAAGACGTGTATGTATAGAGGCAAGCACATATTTAACAAGGCTGTGCTTCTTTTTTTCTTTCTCTGCCTAACTGAGTTAAAAATCAGGCTGGTAGCTTGTTGGAGGTCAGTCTACGACTCTACTGTTGTATTTTTTTGTAGTCTTCTTTCTTATTCCTTTTCTTTTTTATTCCCTTTGTCTCTTGTTTTTATCTTTATTCAGCTTACTATAGATTTAGTAAGTGTTAAGCAGGCATGATAGCGGTTTTGGGGTGTTAGCAGGGGGGGGGACCCACATCTCAATTCATAGTTTGCTACGACTTCTTCAGCTTTCAGATCTGTACCTAATGTTGATTTATGGTGTTGTATTGTACAGAGTTATTGGAATTCATGCTTTATTGTATGTACATAGGCAACCTGTCCATTGTTTGATACTATCCAAATTTCAAATAAAAATCTAAATAAAAAAATGGCTTCTGAGAGCAGGATTAAAAGGTTCAATAGTTCATAGATTTTAGCGCTGGCATACTTCAATGCATGTGTCATTGAGCAGAGACAATGAAACAGTAAAAACTTAAAAAGTTGATTTAAAAAAATAAACAGTGGGATATCTAAAAATAAAAAAAGATCATTTTTAGGAGGAGGAGGATAGCGACAATTGTTTACCAGTTTATTTTCACCTCTTGTTTCCTTTAACACCCTTCTCATAATGATTTTTTTCATTTGCTGAAACTAGCCTTCTTTTGCATGAAAGATGAGGAAAAAAACGGAATTATTTTGATACATATGATTCAATATGTGACCAATAAAAAGGACTTTTAAGTTATTTTGGTCCATCATGCTTTGAAAATAGCCTAAAAAGACGACTGAAAGGAATTGTGCTAAGCGAGAAATTAACCCAGTACAGGACAGAGAATTGAACCCAGTGTAAGTCTTGTATGAACAAGTCCTTTCATTGTTTTACTAAAACTCTTGTAACACTGAGAGTACAAAACCACTTTCTTTTACTACCAGCTCATTTTGTCCAGTAAATGATGTTTACACTCCATATGGATACTGCAATGCTTTACCGAGCTACCCACCAGTCCCTGTGCCACAGGAGCATACAATATAATAATCTAATGATACTCCCTCTGTTGTACAGACACACTAGGGACACTTTTTCTTTCTTTTTCCTGTGTGTTGAAGCTGATTATTATGTCAGCATGTTTTGCAATTGTGGATGCAACTGGAGTACGTAGAGGAAGCTCTCTTAAATAAGGTTCCTGTTGAGAATAGAAATGTAACATTGCCAGGCAAGAGTGCTAAATACTAAGGCATCATGTGGTTGTACTTTTATGTTACTTGACTAGAACAGATACTATGCACATTCTTTTCAGTTACATCAGGTCTATAATGTATTACTTGGATGGTCCAGCATATCGGCATTTGGAACTAACTTGGAAGTTTTAACCTGCTGCATTTAAAGAGAACTCCAGTCAAAGTTCAGATCAACAGTAAATTAGAAATGTGTTGATTTTTCAGATTGCAAACTGTAAACTTTTTATAAGATCATTAACTGACAAGACACTATATATATATATATATATATATATATATATATATATATATATATATATATATATATATATATATATATATATATATATATATATATATATATTTTTATATATATATATATATATATATATAATCTGTACAGCGCTGCGTAATATGTCGGCGCTAAATAAATACTTAAATAAATAAATAAACTGCAGCAATACTAGCAATGAACTATTTTTTTATTTGCAGCTGAAAGGATAATGGTGGAAGGATTCAGAGCTTTATGAATTGACAGTAATTATTTCTTTGTTGTTTACTATTTGACATTGGCTGTCTTCACACTTGGATATTTTTTGATGGACCAGTTTTTTATAATTTTTCTTTGATTCTTAAATTTCATTCTCCCTTCGGGAAGTGAAATCGAGATACTTTCCTTTTTGATCAAAGTGGAATCTCTGGAGGTTGCTGCTGCCATTAGTTGCTGTTTATTTCTACATGTTTTCATTAATTAGTAGAGGTTTCATACTATCCTGCAGTGGGTCCAAGGCTTTAGAGGTCAATATGTGTTACTTGCAGGAGCAGGTCATAGTCCCCAGTGTGAATGAAGTTGACCTTCTCTCCAGTGAATAGACTTCTGCCATGATCCACTGCAGCTGAGTGAGTACACAGTGACGTTACACTTAGAACACATTTGAACTCTAAAAAAAGCAGAACAGCATACAACAGTGTTAAAGGAATACTTAAGTCTAGAAAAAAAAATGACATTTACTCACCTGGGGCATCCCTCAGCCCCCCGAAGCTGGATGGTGCCCTCGCAGCCCCGCTCCGATCGTCCTGTCCGTATATATATACGCTATAGCAGCATAGAGAGTGATAGCAGCGGCTGGGAACGCGGAAAATCAGCCGCGTTCCCAGCCTGTCGGCGGCTGTCGCCGAACCGGAAGTAGCCGCCGGCGGGGACAGGACGATCGGAGCGGGGCTGCGAGGGCACCATCCAGCTTCGGGGGGCTGAGGGATGCCCCAGGTGAGTAAATGTCATTTTTTTTTCTAGACTTAAGTATTCCTTTAAGGTAGTAATCATATTTAAAGATGTATGATTGCAAAATGACACACCTTTGAACAAATAGGGCCATATCTTATTAATGTTTCTACTGACTTGTATCCAAGTAGATATGTTCAATCCTTATCAAAAAAATACTTTTAAAGCTTTCCCCAAGTAAGAAATAACTTTGATATTCCTTTTTACCTACTTTTAACTGCTTTTTTTCAGTTTTTAAAGTGTAACTGTCGGGCATAAAATCAAAAATCAATTATTTATTTTTATCTGGTAAACAAGTAATAAGCATACTAACCAGGCAATCCAAAAGTTAAAATCATTATTACTTTTCTTGTTGATAAATGATCATTTCCCAGTTTACCTGACTCTTATTTGGTACACACAAAATTTGGTACTCACAAAGGAAGTTGCATGGCATGCGTGGTTGTCTTTTTTTGCTTCTCTACTTTCCCCTCAGACTAATGCAGCCTGATTGGCTGAAGCCTCTTTCCCTCCTGTTTTCCCCTCCCACACCTCTGTTCCTCTTTGATTGGCCAATATTTCTCATGCTGAGACATTGCAATTTCTACATTGGAGGGCAGGAAATTAATACACAATCAAGTAGAGGAAGGTAAGCGAGGAAATGACATCAGGATTGGCTTCAAAATAGACAGTTAAAATGGGAAATGCCGAGAATGTGGACAGTGCAATACATATGTTATGTAAGTAGAGCAAGTATTTATCGACTTATATGCATGGATATTTTTCTGAGATAGTATGGCTGACAGCTCCTCTTTAAGTATTGAAAAATATTTTTTAGATAAGAAAATGATCTTCTTGGAGAAAACCCAGAAGAAAAGTTAATACCATATGGCCAATAGTCTGTTCATGTGTTAGAAAAGTTTCTACTGTTTAAATAGTTCAGTATAAATCATATCTACTTGTGGCCCTAAGTCTTCATTGTGCCATATATTCTTTCTGTATGCCTGTTTTTATGAGAAGGCCCTGTTCTGTTGCAGTAAAAAGGCTTATATGAAATCCAAGATTTTGAATAGTATTGTCTGTTGACAATATTAAACATGTATTTTAAAAGATAAAACATAAGGAAAAAAATCAAGGAGGCACAAGTAAGGGTGCCAGGAATATATTAGTGCTAAAAGGTTAATGGGCCTCTACCCCGAGTGAGCAGTAGGCTACTTTTTTGCAAGTGGTTGCCAGATTGCAGCCCCTGGGATTGCCTCAACAGAATCAGAGAGAAAAGCGTGGTTTATACTGAGGTAAAACCTGGTGAGATTGAAGGTGGATCTTGTTTCCTAGTAAGTGCAGTTGGGTACAGGCTAGGAGATGTGGTATGTGACAAGTGAAGAGGACAGGGCAGGCATCAATCGGTAAACGGTGTTGAGGCAGGTAACTATCTGAGGGCAAAGGCCAAATTACAGACTAAGATCAGCAACAATAATGAAAATTAGTCCAAGTCAACGACAAGCCAGGTCACAGCAGAAAACAAGAAGGTGACTAGGATAATGCCATGAAGTGGTTGCAGGAACTCACCATAACTGACAGCACCACCTGTCTACAGAAGGTGGCTTTTATAGGCAAATGTCAAAGCTTGGCACTGAAATTTATGGACATGCAAATTCATGTTGACCAGTTCCCATATATGCACATAGAAAACCTTTTGTGACTGCCTAGTAAGGTGCTCTTTCCCCCAACTTTGGCCACAAAACCAGGGATTGAACACAAACATAGAGATATATAGAGCCCAGGCAGAATGATTACACTCAAACATTTAGAAACAAGGGCCCATATGCAATTTACTTTTTCATATAAGTTTTCTCTTAGGGGATAATTTTAAACTTGTCAATGAAATGCATTTTAATTCACCAGAAAGTAAGAAAATACTCAAAATAATTTTGATAGTACTTCTTCACCTACTTTTTGGTACTTTTTTTTTTTTTTTGAAAAGTACTGGTGAGTAAAGGCAGGTGAAAAAGTAAATTGCATATGGCCCAAGATGTTGTTTTCTTTCTATTTTCTGTTTTCTTTTTTTATAGTTAACAGCAATGAGCAGCACTATGGGGTGAACTGTAAAAGACCATCTCTGCTTTATAAGTTAGCCTCTAACACTATCACTAATTTTAAATCTTCTTTAACTCTACCCTTTATTATGTTAATGCCTTCAACTAGCTGTACCTTGAGATTACATTTCATATGCACAGAAGAATCAATATGCAAAGTATTGCACTACAATATTATGCTCCAATCAAAAAGAGCCCTTTATTAATTGACAGATGGCATTAAATGCTTTAACTGGCAGAGCAAACATCCATGATGGACATCTTGCTATGAAGTTTCCTAATCTAGGCCAAATTTCAGGTTGAGTGAACTGATCGACTCCTGCTTGTTCAGAAATTTCAGGACTCAGCACATTGTCTAATATCAGCTTCATTTATGGCCACAGGCCAAACTTTGTGGAACATTATTTCTTTCAGACCCTGCTTCCGAAACAATATCAGACACAATATCTATGGCTGAAGTTTGTATTTTCTCGAGGATTCTGCCAAAATTACAACTTTTACATTGAAAAATGGCACAACATAAATTAAGGATATTTCCACACACGATCAAGAGACGTAGAACATCTAGCTTGTAATATGTTCCCATGCTACTTTTAAATGTAAATAATGTAATGATATAATTGCAGACGAGACAAAAAATGCAAGAAGAGTGTTATATCAAGAAAAGTGCTCAGTCATTAAATATAGCATTTAGAAGTTTAAGCCTAATCAGTAGCATCAGTAGTTTGGGTGAGTGCCTGGGAAATCTGCAATATACTTGTAAGTATTCTCTAAAGAACAAGGTCAACACAAAGTTCATACAGGAATAATTCTCCATTAAATTTTCATGGCAGGAGCTAAGAGACGATGGCATTGATTTGTCAAATGAACAATTTTCTTCCCTGTCTTTGCCCAGTCATATTTATGGCAAGTTTAAAAAATATTTGTCTTCACACCAGTTTAGGTATTTTGAAGTAAACCACACCTTCAATGAAAACTTTCTTTAGTTTACTAATATAACGGGCTCACAAATATATTTTAATATAATTTAACACTTAGCTAATCAAAATCTGCAGATGTTACACTTTTGTTTGATATGAGGCTCCTGTAGCTAAAGATGTTGTCTTTTGATCACATGACCAAGAGATTCTGTGAGTCAGTTTTCAGGCTTTGATTGCATTACCGCCCCCCCATACAGATTAAAGGGGAAGAGGTGTTTATTTTATTGCTGTCATTGACCACGGTTATTATAGTGTCGACTCACGCCTGGTAAGTTTGGCATGTTATAGAGCACAATGGTAATATTGTATTTGGCAGCGTCAACTGTATAATTATGGCACATAGACTACATTAGCAGTTTCAATTATCAATTTTTACTGCCCCAACCACATTAGTAGTTTCAATCATCTTCTTTTACCACACCAATGGTGTATTTATTGTGCATGGACTACATTATAAGTTTTGATTACTGGCTACTATTAGCATCACTATGACCGCATTTTTATATTAGCCAACCTAGTAATGTATTAACATTGCCATGGCCTTCATATCATCATTTATAGGCTACCAACAGATACTTTTCATAGACGGGAAGGTTAATGTTAGGCATAGGTAGGGAAGGGTTAGTGTAAGAGATAGGATAGGGAAGGGCATAGTTATATATAGGTACAGTTACTGATACTCTAACTATTGGCAATAATTTGATTTCACCTTGCACCTTAATCACTCAGGTGCCCTTTTTATGTGTACTCTTTTCTCATTGGGGTCATTTGCCATATCACATGTGTTCAATGTATGCTTTAAAATTACACTACTTCCAGAGACAAAAACATTGAATTCAGTCATGTAATGATTAAGGAGCATTGAATATAGTTATGTGCAGAAAGTATAAGAACCTGTATATGACCCATGAAATCCCCTGCATGGCAGCACACAGTAGAGAAATGCTCACTGAGCAGGATTCATCACACCTGCATGCCTCTGCAGGAAAATGAGGATTACAGATCTATGCTTATAGTTGGTAATGCTATTATGCATGCCAGAATATTCAGGGTTGTTTTTTTAAACATTTCTTTCAACACATTTGTAAGGAAAATGCTTGTAAAACATTCCTACAAGCTGTAGTAAGTAAGCTGGGACACCTCAGAAACAGAAGACAGGGTCCCGACCTAAAGGAGGAGAAAAAGTGGGTGTGAAGTGCCAGTAACATTCAGCAGTAGGACCAGAGAGAGCTATTCCACTGTGTACCCAGAACACTTTGCTAGCAGTGACCTGCACTGGGGGAACATCATCATTAGTCGGGGACAGGAGAAAGTGGGAAAAAAGTGCTCCACTGTGGACTCTGCATTTGTTAGGCTACATGCTGGCACCAGAGGTTTCAGACTGGAGGTGGGAGATGAATGCTTTGCTGAAACCAAGAGCAGTGATGGGAGCAATGGATGACCAGGGCGGGAATGGCAGACAGTCTTGGTTTATAAGGACAATAATTTATATTTGTAAATGAATGGTAAGCTGAAATATCACAATCCTTCAGCTTAATAGAACAGCTCTTCATGTTCACCAAACTGTGAGTTTATTTATAAGAAAATAGACCACAAAACTGATTCAATAATGTGCTGTTACTCTTCATAGATCAATTAGCATGCCTCAGCTTGTTTACTTTTGCTGGCATGCACTGGGGTAAAGTGGGGTCAGTTATCTAAATGTGCTGCTTGCACCCATCTAGAGCTATTTGTATTGAAACACTGTTTGGACAGGGTTAAAAATAAAGGCAAGACACTTGTCATGTTTTACTTCACGTCTATATAGATGATCATCTAGAATCTAATGATATACCTTGTGTATTAGATGGTTACTAAAGCCAAATGAAAAAAGCGGTTTAACTTACATGAGGCTTCTTGTAGTCACCTGGAGTCATCCTGTGCCCAAGCCATAATTCCACGATTCATCTGCGACCCCCTGAAAGCTGTCCGGTCACTGTCAATCTGAGGATACTGTGCATGCGCAGCCCCGAGCCACACGCACCCTGATCACGCTCTAATTGCCGGAAGTGCTCTGCACATGCACAGTAGCAATTTTCACATACTGCTGGCAACTGGGACACGGCGAGGAGGCACATGGCCGGCCAGCTTTGAGGGGATCGCCAATGCTAGCTGGAGGGTCTCCAAACAACTGCATAGGCACAGGAGGACTCTCGGGAGCTGCAAGAAGCCCCAGGTAAGGAAACTCTTTTTTTTTTTTTTTTTTTTATTAATTTGGCTTTAGTTCCTTTAAGAAACACAGAATAACATTTTTCTGTCACTTTGATTGGCTGTATAATTTTAACATGTCATATTAACATTTTAGTAAAAAGCTCTTAAAACGGGTTTTGGTTAGAAAACAACCATCCTTTAGAGTAGAAAAATATGAGCATCATAATTCAGCTGCTATCAATAGGGACAGCATGACAAATCATGATAAATTTTCACAGACAGCATCAAATTTGTGTATTATGCCAAATGCCCAGTATGACAAATACTTGACTGGTTAATTGATACAGCCTAAGACTTTATCAGTCTTTTGAATGGCTTTTGCATCTTGACACACAACATATATTAATCACGTTTTTGCAAGCTGATTAACTATGAATGCCTGTGCCCTGCGGAGATGGCTGTCTAAATGTGAAATTGTTGATGTAGAAAAGTTTTCTCACCTAAAAGTAAAGCTGAGGCTTCTTCTCTTACTGCTTAACACAAGCACCACAAATTACAATTAGGAAACGTAGTATTAAGGAAAAAAGTAAATGAGCTGTTAAATGTATAAATGTGACAAATGTCTGTGGTGCTGAAGACAGAAGATTTCAACCATTCTAAAATCTGAGGTCAATTGCGAATCTCTATTCTTTTTGGGAATAGGATGAGGGAAGGATCAGGCTCCCTAAATATATGTGTACAGAACATGAAATGTGACATCTATAAAAAGTTTTTATACACTTAATATAACCAGTACTATTCTGGAGAGTTCTGTGTCTGGTGCAGGCACAGCGTAGGAGGAGTGTGCATTGCCAGGCCATGCATGTGTGACGAAGTGCAACTCGGCCAGAGTACCGGGCCATCCAACAGGACAGGAGTGGCCTGGGGAGATGGCAGGGACTAAGCAGCCTCATGGGGGCTGGAGGAAGTCCCAGGTACATCTCAGGTTTCCTTTAAATGCCATTTTAAAGTGACACTACTGTCAAAAATTCCCCACTGCTCCAGTAGATTAGCCACAGTATGTTAGTTCTAAACAGAAACTTTTTTTAAGTGCTTGAATGGGTTTAAAGGGTTACTTTCATTTTATCTCTGACATACTAACTGCACCCCAAGTAAGTTCCCATTATGTTGTGCTATATTTCTTTCTGTAGCAGCTCATTTGTTAAAATATGAAAAGTTAAGTATAAAACATGGTAAAAAAACAACAAAACCCTAAGACTAACTCCCAGCTACCCTATTCCCTAAAGCTAGCCCTCCTAATCTACATTTAACCGTTTACTGTAACTGGTACTAATATATGTGACTGCTATCATTAGTCTTCTAGCAACTTTTACTGTTTTGTGATATAATGTAGGAAATGAAATGCAAACTTCTGGAAGCTAAATGTCAGACAATAAATCCAGGTCTTAGAGCTAAAGAAGGTTCTCCACTATTCTTCACAGTTCTGCATCTCATGAGAACGTCAGTAACATTGATTTGTGTCTGACATTTTTTGGACTCCTATTTCCTTCTTTGGTCATACCAGTATAAGCCAAACCGCATATAAATTGGCAGGTTAAGGCATACATGAAGCAAACCAGAAGTTAAAAGTGAATCACTTACTTCAGTAGTGAAAAGCCTCAGATCCTCCTAGTGCCAACTATTCCATTACTGGACCCCTTTGAAGATATTCAATTAGGGCTTGTAGAATATGCTCTTGTGGCTGTGCTCCCGTACAAGCATGAGCTTCTCCAGACTTAGTTGAGACAGGTAATTATGGTGCACACTCGCATAATTTTTGGTGCCCAATGGAGGACAATCACATGGTGGCACCAGCTGTGTAATTATGGCGCACAGTACTTAGCAGCGGTAATTGTGGGATTTATTGGCCAACCAAATAAGTAGTTTCAATTGGCGGCATGTGGGAGGCTGGTTAGTGTTAGGCATTGGTAGGGAGATTAATGTTAGGCGTAGCTAGGAGTGGGCTTGCTGAATATACTCTCCTGGCTGTGCTCCCATACAAGCTTCTCCAGAAAGGGCAGAGGCAGGTAATTATGTGAGAGTTGGGTTACTATGGGCAATAGTAGAATATTGATGACATTACAGATATTCTACTATTGGATTCATCCGGCAATAGTGCTTCCGGTGCACAAAATTAATTTTCGGCATTACCATTCGCCTAAATTTTTAAGCGTTATCACATGTACGTGATTGGGCAGGTTTGCTCATGCCTAGTAGAATAAAGCCATTTGTGCACAGCTTGTTTCCTCCATACTCTAGCGCCTTCATTCTACAAGGCAGCATGAACTTTTTTTGCGCATGACCAGCATGAAGACGTTCATAATCAAATGGGAGTGGAGCCACTAGGAAGAAAAGGGTGCTGGGCAGCAGCGGTAGGTTCAAGGTGAATTTGGGAAGCCTCAGGACCATCCAGAATCTTCCCACCACTTAGACAGGCATCTGACTTTTAAATCTTCTTTCCTTGTATTTTTGAAATTGTTCCTCTTGACTCTTGAGACTACATACATACATGACGCGAAGTACAGCATGCCCATACCACCAATTACAGGAAAAAAAGATCATTATTTACTGTAATGGTGGTTTTACACTAAAGATATTCATCAGAAATAAGATTCAATTACATTTAGTTTTATTATCGACCGGTATTCATTTACACTAACAACGAAAATACATTCCAAATAAGTTATTGTGTGAAAAGGCACTGAATGGAGAAAAGTAAGATTGGGTTCACCCTTGTCCTTGTGCTGAACTATGTCCTTGTGATAAGCTGTGTACTTCTTTTCTAAAGACCATTTATTAACAATTGCAGACCTTTCTTTATCCAGATAACCTCAGTTGCCGTTTCAGAAATATGTACATCAGATAAAAGCACTGCACTATCACAGGTGCCGTAATTGAAACACGAATGAGCGGCTTCTTCCCCTCTGACACCAATTTTCTTTATTAATATTATTAGGAAGAAATCAGCCATAGCCCCCATGCAGGCTTAGGTGGACAACAAAATTGCAAGTGGATACAGAAATGGTGAATGTTTGACACATACTTAACAAGGGAACCCAGGGATAGCTCAGCATGAAATAGCAATGGCTGTTATACATGGGAAAACAGAGCACTGCACAAATAAACTACAAATAAGGTTAAGTGAAATGAATCATCTAGTCCCAATAGTGGGATCAAAGCAGGGAAATAGAATACGTTTTTGCTGAAACTAAAGTCGTATTTTGTTTTGCTGTGTTAATAGAATTTTAACACCCATTATCAACTCTATCAAACTAATGACAGGATAGTTTGACCCTGTTCATGTCACAGGGTTCCTTACACCTAAGAGACAATAGACCATTTTTTTGAAACAAGCTTTCCCGTACATTACCATACTTATGGTGATTGCTATGGTAATGCAACCAGAGTTATTTATGGGATTTATATAGCACCAACATATTACCCAGCTCTGTACAATACATAAGATGACAGACAATGATAACGGGTGACCAACAGCAAAATACAGGTAATAAGCAATACGACACACAACACAATACAGGTAATAAGCAATAAGATACACAACACAATACAGTTAATAAGCAATAAGATACACAACACAATACAGGTAATAAGCAATAAGATACACAACACAATGCAGGTAATAAGCAATAAGATACACAACACAATACAGGTAATAAGCAATAAGATACACAACACAATGCAGGTAATAAGCAATAAGATACACAACACAATACAGGTAATAAGCAATAAGATACAAAACACAATACAGGTAATAAGCAATAAGATACACAACACAATACAGGTAATAAGCAATAAGATACACAACACAATACAGGTAATAAGCAATAAGATACACAACACAATACAGTTAATAAGCAATAAGATACACAACACAATACAGGTAATAAGCAATAAGATACACAACACAATGCAGGTAATAAGCAATAAGATACACAACACAATACAGGTAATAAGCAATAAGATACACAACACAATGCAGGTAATAAGCAATAAGATACACAACACAATACAGGTAATAAGCAATAAGATACACAACACAATGCAGGTAATAAGCAATAAGATACACAACACAATACAGGTAATAAGCAATAAGATACACAACACAATGCAGGTAATAAGCAATAAGATACACAACACAATACAGGTAATAAGCAATAAGATACACAACACAATACAGGTAATAAGCAATAAGATACACAACACAATGCAGGTAATAAGCAATAAGATACACAACACAATACAGGTAATAAGCAATAAGATACACAACACAATGCAGGTAATAAGCAATAAGATACACAACACAATACAGGTAATAAGCAATAAGATACACAACACAATACAGGTAATAAGCAATAAGATACACAACACAATACAGGTAATAAGCAATAAGATACACAACGCAATACAGGTAATAAGCAATAAGATACACAACGCAATACAGGTAATAAGCCATAAGACACACAACGCAATACAGGTAATAAGCCATAAGACACACAATGCAATACAGGTAATAAGACACACAACACAATACAGGTAATAAGCCATAAGACACACAACACAATACAGGTAATAAGCCATAAGACACACAACACAATACAGGTAATAAGCCATAAGATACACAACACAATACAGGTAATAAGCAATACGATACACAGCACAATACAGGTAATAAGCAATACGATACACAACACAATACAGGTAATAAGCAATACGATACACAACACAATACAGGTAATAAGCAATAAGATACAACAACACAATACAGGTAATAAGCAATAAGATACAACAACACAATACAGGCAACAAGCAATAAGAAACACAACACAATACAGGTAATCAGCCATAAGACACACAACACAATACAGGTAATAAGCAATAAGATACACAACAGAATACAGGTAATAAGCAATACGATACACAACACAATACAGGTAATAAGCAATAAGATACACAACACAATGCAGGTAATAAGCAATAAGATACAACAACACAATACAGGCAACAAGCAATAAGAAACACAACACAATACAGGTAATCAGCCATAAGACACACAACACAATACAGGTAATAAGCAATAAGATACACAACAGAATACAGGTAATAAGCAATACGATACACAACACAATACAGGTAATAAGCAATAAGATACACAACACAATACAGGTAATAAGCAATATGACACACAACACAATACAGGTAATAAGCAATACGATACACAACACAATACAGGTAATAAGCAATATGACACACAACACAATACAGGTAATAAGCAATATGACACACAACACAATACAGGTAATAAGCAATATGACACACAGCACAATACAGGTAATAAGCAATAAGATACACAACACAATACAGGTAATAAGCAATATGACACACAACACAATACAGGTAATAAGTAATGCGACACACAACACAATACAGGTAATAAGCAATATGACACACAACACAATACAGGTAATAAGTAATGCGACACACAACACAATACAGGTAATACGCAATATAACACACCAGACAATACAGGTAATACGCAGTATGACACACAACACAATACAGGTAATAAGCAATATGACACACAACACAATACAGGTAATAAGCAATATGACACACAACACAATACAGGTAATAAGTAATGCGACACACAACACAATACAGGTAATACGCAATATAACACACCACACAATACAGGTAATACGCAGTATGACACACAACACAATACAGGTAATAAGCAATATGACACACAACACAATACAGGTAATAAGCAATAAGATACACAACACAATGCAGGTAATAAGCAATAAGATACACAACACAATACAGGTAATAAGCAATAAGATACACAACACAATGCAGGTAATAAGCAATAAGATACACAACACAATACAGGTAATAAGCAATAAGATACACAACACAATACAGGTAATAAGCAATAAGATACACAACACAATACAGGTAATAAGCAATAAGATACACAACACAATACAGGTAATAAGCAATAAGATACACAACACAATACAGGTAATAAGCAATAAGATACACAACGCAATACAGGTAATAAGCCATAAGACACACAACGCAATACAGGTAATAAGCCATAAGACACACAACGCAATACAGGTAATAAGACACACAACACAATACAGGTAATAAGCCATAAGACACACAACACAATACAGGTAATAAGCCATAAGACACACAACACAATACAGGTAATAAGCCATAAGATACACAACACAATACAGGTAATAAGCAATACGATACACAGCACAATACAGGTAATAAGCAATACGATACACAACACAATACAGGTAATAAGCAATACGATACACAACACAATACAGGTAATAAGCAATAAGATACAACAACACAATACAGGTAATAAGCAATAAGATACAACAACACAATACAGGCAACAAGCAATAAGAAACACAACACAATACAGGTAATCAGCCATAAGACACACAACACAATACAGGTAATAAGCAATAAGATACACAACAGAATACAGGTAATAAGCAATACGATACACAACACAATACAGGTAATAAGCAATAAGATACACAACACAATGCAGGTAATAAGCAATAAGATACAACAACACAATACAGGCAACAAGCAATAAGAAACACAACACAATACAGGTAATCAGCCATAAGACACACAACACAATACAGGTAATAAGCAATAAGATACACAACAGAATACAGGTAATAAGCAATACGATACACAACACAATACAGGTAATAAGCAATAAGATACACAACACAATACAGGTAATAAGCAATATGACACACAACACAATACAGGTAATAAGCAATACGATACACAACACAATACAGGTAATAAGCAATATGACACACAACACAATACAGGTAATAAGCAATATGACACACAACACAATACAGGTAATAAGCAATATGACACACAACACAATACAGGTAATAAGCAATAAGATACACAACACAATACAGGTAATACGCAATATGACACACAACACAATACAGGTAATAAGTAATGCGACACACAACACAATACAGGTAATAAGCAATATGACACACAACACAATACAGGTAATAAGTAATGCGACACACAACACAATACAGGTAATACGCAATATAACACACCACACAATACAGGTAATACGCAGTATGACACACAACACAATACAGGTAATAAGCAATATGACACACAACACAATACAGGTAATAAGCAATATGACACACAACACAATACAGGTAATAATACAATGTCAGATTATCATACACTACAGTGGCAGTCCCAATAATACAAATTCACATTATTCTGGGTAGAGTGCACATTCAAGTATGATACACATGGAGAGAGGGCCCTACCAAAGGCTTACAGAGGGAGGGGTGGTGAAACAAAAAGTTGCAGTGACATCATTGAGATGTGTGGACATCATTAGATGGTATCTGACTCCAAGCAGCAACATTAGCATTACTTACATTTTAGGATCCAATAACCATACATGCTGAAGATGCAAGGAAAGTGCAGGAACTTGTACTCATATGTAGAAATCCTCCCTGGTTATAAACCCATTTGAAATAGTTTTTATTCTAGGCTTCATCCTAGACAATTTTTTTTTGCCATTTTGTTTGCACAGATTACGTTTTACATAACAAACCATAGTAGAAAAAGTCTGATATATTGGTGGCTAGAACACTTCATGAGAAAGCACTGGCAAAAATTGGTGTTTTCAGACTATAGAGAACGTCAACATTTGCTCTCCTCCACTAAAAACAGAAGTGTAGTGTGCTTGACAATGACTTTAATATAACTATTTCATATAATGATGCCTAGACTGCGGTATAATATATTTTCTACTCATGGTAGGTTAATACATCATTATTCCTTTTTATTTTGAAGAGAATGCTGCTTGAAAATGTGAAAACCATTAATGTAAAGTGTTTTTGCTAACTGGGATTTTGCCAATTAGCTGGACAGACTATTTGGCCCTGTTCCGAGAGATAAGGGATATAGTCAAGGCATCAAGCAGAAACAGATGGAAATTAAATGAATTTTTCCTGCTGTCTCCAGAAGAAACAACATGACTGGCAGCTTGCACATTATTCTTGAGAGGATATTCGAAAAGGCACAAACTTACAAACTATTGGAAGCTCCCACACAGTAATCCAATAAGATTTTTTTATTTCTCAAAGAAAAAAAGCTGACCTTTTTTACCATTTTATAGTAAAACAAGCATGTTTGTGAAGCATTACTAATATATAAAAAAAACTAGTACAACTATTGTAGTTGGAGACACAGGTTGCTGTGGTTTCCACTTAATTAACTGATTGATCGAAAATTAAATTCAGCTTTTGTTGAAAAAAAAAACAAAAAACGTTTAATGCTTTTAATTAATCTCTGGGTACTTATCCGTTAGCTGGGCGCATCCGGCAGGTGGCGCTAATTACTATTCCCCCTCCAGGCCGACATGGATAGTAGGAAAAGATGTAACTCTGGTGGAGTTTTGTTGCCACCTAGAGGATGCGCCCGGCTAACGGATAAGTACCAATCTCTGTATATTGCAAGGATTTAAATTGCAAACCTTATTTTGTATTGATTACTCTGTTTTATGTGCATATAAATCACAGCCATGTCATTGTGCTTCCAACTTGAACTGGAAAATGAAAGTGTCAAAAGTTTGTGCCAGCCAATGGATTTGTTTAACTATTGAAAGTGTGTAACAAAGTTTTTTGTCTTGTGCATACAATTATTTCTACAGGGAGGTGAGGATTTCTAAACAGTTGCATAGCAAAGTACTCCAAACAGCAAGCATATTTATATCTATCTAATTCTATCTTTTCTCAGCTTATTGAATGTTCTTAGCTAGCTGCAGATGGAAACAGAAGCATCATTTTTAGGCCTCTTGCACACTACATGTGATTTCGATTTTTTTTTATCTATATCCGATTTTTTTATTACGATTAGAAAAAACGTACTGACGCTACTACGTTTTTTAATCGGAATCAAAAATTGGATGTATAAAAAAAAATCGGAATTTCATGTAGTGTGCAAGAGGCCTTAATAGCATTAATTTGCACACAAAAAAAATAAAAATAAAAAAATAAAGATTTGCATGGCACTGATCTATACTTCTGGCAATTAAAAAAATAAGTGTAATGTCCCTTTAACAGCTATAGTAATAGCCTTGTAACCTCAGGTAGGAACCCATAACACAAATAGCTTTGTTGTACAGAGCATTAAATAAGATTACCCTTTTTATGTTACAGGCATGAGCTAATGTCCCAATCAAAATCCATTTCACAGCAAAATTGGTCTTTTTTTGGAGAAGGAAACTGCAGCAAAATGTATCCATTCTCACTTTGAACTTGCTTCAGTACTTGAGCATTTCTTAAAGGGTTTATTTACACTCATTTATGATTGTATAAGGCCCGGTTCACATTAGCGGTTGTTTGCCAAACGGACCGGATGACCTGACCGGATCCGGACCGGATCCGGATCGGAACCGTACGGTTCTGATCCGGATCCGATCCGGATCCGGTCAGGTTGCATCAGGTGGCAATCAGGATGCGATCCGGATCCGTTTGGCAAACTATACGTAAAAAAAAAAAAAAATGTTGGGGTCTGGGAGGTCAGCAGAAGGGGGACCTGTGGAATCAGGCCCTCTGCTGTTTAGCACTCACCTCCACCTCCGACATGCTGCCAACATCCTGCCAACACCTCCAGCTCGTGCTGCTCCACTCCAAAATGCTTGCCCATGTGTCCCCAGCCAATATCGCCGCAAAAATCCGCATAGGAAGTGGGGTAGAAGATCCGGATTTCTCAGCCAGTGTGTTGTGCGGCCTCCGGTTCCCATTTGTTTGTATTGGCCGGATGGTGCAGTCCGGCTCCGCCCCGGATACGGCTGCCGGAGGGGCCGGATGAAAAAATAGCGCATGTTGGAACGGAGGCCGGAGTCCGGATCCGGCCCGGATCCGGTCCGGCTCCGGTTCTGCAGAACGGACCCATGTGAACGGACGCATAGGCTTTAATTGCTATGCCGTGCGTCCGTTCCGTCCGTTCTGCAGGCGGTGCGGCTCCGGCACGGCGATTCCGGAGGGCCACCGCAAGTGTGAACCGGGCCTAACACTCCCCTGCAGTTAATCTGAATGCAGGAGCTGGCACTGAACTGAGAAAATAGTAGTGGTTTATAAAAGAGTTATTCTGACCCCATATCCAGGCATTAGGCATTATTGGGTAATTTAATGGTGGAAACTACACTCACCTAAACGATTATTAGGAACACCTGTTCAATTTCTCATTAATGCAATTATCTAATCAACCAATCAAATGGCAGTTGCTTCAATGCATTTAGGGGTGTGGTCCTGGTCAAGACAATCTCCTAAACTCCAAACTGAATGTCAGATGGGAAAGAAAGGTGTTTTAAGCAATTTTGAGCTTGGCATGGTTGTTGGTGCCAGATAGGCAGGTCTGAGTATTTCACAATCTGCTCAATTACTGGGATTTTTATGCACAACCATTTCTAGGGTTTACAAAGAATGGTGTGAAAAGGGAAAACATCTAGTATGCGGCAGTCCTGTGGGCGAAAATGCCTTGTTGATGCTAGAGGTCAGAGAAGAATGGGTCGACTGATTCAAGCTGATAGATCAACGTTGACTGAAATAACCACTCGTTACAACCAAGGTATGCAGCAAAGCATTTGTGAAGCCACAACCCACACACAACCTTGAGGCAGATGGGCTACAACAGCAGAAGACCCCACCAGGTACCACTCATCTCTACTACAAATAGGAAAAAGAGGCTGCAATTAGCACAAGCTCACCAAAATTGGACAGTTGAAGACAGGAAAAATGTTGCCTGGTCTGATGAGTCTTGATAGAGTCAGAATTTGGTGTAAACAGAATGAGAACATGGATCCATCCATCATGCCTTGTTACCACTGTGCAGGCTTGTGGTGGTGTAATGGTGTGGGGGATGTTTTCTTGGCACACTTTAGGCCCCTTAGTGCCAATTGAGCATTGTTTAAATGCCACGGGCTACCTGAGCATTGTTTCTGACCATGTCCATCCCTTCATGGCCACCATGTACCCATCCTCTGATGGCTATTTCCAGCAGGATAATGCACCATGTCACAAATCTCGAATCATTTCAAATTGGTTTCTTGAACATGACAGTGAGTTTACTGTACTAAAATAGCCCCCACAGTCACCAGATCTCCGTGCCCTGGATGTGCATCCCACAAATCTCCATCAACTGCAAAATGCTATCCTATCAATTTGGGCCAACATGTCTAAAGAATGCTTTCAGTGCCTTGTTGAATCAATGCCACGTAGAATTAAGGCAGTTCTGAAGGCGAAAGGGGGTCAGACACTGTATTAGTAGTAGTGTAGTGGGGGTGTCTCAGCACCTTGCAGGGAAAAAAATATAGGAGACAAATACGGGAGCCCAATAGTGTAGTATATTAGTATGCAATTGAAAAAAGGAATTTCAATAAATTACTACTCACAAAAGGAGGTTGCAAGGGCAACCAACCGTAGGAAGCAGGTGGAGACCATAAACCCGACTCCACTCGGGGTAGTCCCAGCCGGGACCTGGATGTGGTTGCTCTCCTTGAAAAAGTAGGGACAGGTGTCCACTGTGGGGCACCCACAGGTGGTCTGTCACCACCCCTCAAACACATATTGTTTGGGGGTATAGTTATGCACAATTGAAGGTAAAGAGGCGCCCTGGTTGAAATAAAATCATCTAAAAACAGCTTAAAATCGAGGAAATAATATGAGGTGCCTTACCTCAATAACGAAATCCTTGTATATGACAAAAGATTTTTATTTAGCACAGGCAACGCGTTTCACGGGTCCAAGCCCGCTTCATCAGGTCAATAAAAGTGCCTACAATAGTGAAAGAGCTCCTCAGTATAACTGTATCGACAGCGTTATAGGTTAATACAATGAATACTTATGCATTATACATTTATATCCTAATAGTATACATACCATTATGGTTAAATGAAAAACGATCAAATGATTCGATAGATCCATCAATCAGAAAAACGATTTTTCAAAAAAGTAAATATAACCTAATGTAAGTATCTGGACTGCTGATCTAAAATGGGAGATGGTAAATATGCAAATGCAGTGTTCAGCTGCATTTGAAGGTATGTATATAATGTTCAAAAAGGATCAACAGTATATGGGCCTGATTCACAAAGCTGCGCAAACCGTCCAGCATGGGTGCGCCAAACAGCCAGCACGCGAAGTGCCGCCCGAGGACCCGCGCGACCGCGGCAAACCGCTCCCGCAAAAGCCAGCGACCGCACGAATTGCGGCACACCCGCAAACGGCACCCCACGCGCCGGCAAAAGCCCGCGAACGGCACCCCACGCGCCAACCGCCCAGCACACCCGCGCCACACAGCCCGCACGCCCCTGCGAACCAAGCCGACATGCCCAAAATTTCCATATGCTGGAGGAGGTTTTTATAACAAAAATTAAAAACTAAAGTTATAAAAATATATATATATATATATATATATGTAGATATAAAATAAATTAATAATAAAATAATAATAATAGTATTAATAATGCACAAATTACATATACAAGAATCCAGCATTCATAGTACAGTATAGGAGATATTTATTTTGCTCGTGAATATATAGCTTATAAAATAGACTAGAGTGCATATATCAATCTAAAAAAAGATTTTAGATCGATATATGCACTCTAGTCTATTTTATAAGCTATATATTCACGGGCAAGTACTATTATTATTATTTTATTAGTAATTTATTTTATATCTACATATATATATATATATATATATATATATATATATATATATATATATATATATTTTTATAACTTTAGTTTTTAATTTTTGTTATAAAATCCTCCTCCAGCATATGGAAATTTTGGGCATGCCGGCTTGGTTCACAGGGGCTTGCAGGCTGTTTGGCGCGGGTGTGCTGGGCGGTTGGCGCGTGGGGTGCCGTTCGCGGGCTTTTGCGCGCGCGGGGTGCCGCGATTCGTGCGGTCGCTGACTTTCGCGGGCGCGGTTTGCCGCGGTCACGCGAGTCTGCGGGAGGTGCTTCGCGTGCTGGCTGTTTGGCGCACCCGTGCTGGACGGTTTGCGCGGCTTTGTGAATCAGGCCCATGGACTGTTGATCCTTTTTGAACATTATATACATACCTTCAAATGCAGCTGAACACTGCATTTGCATATTTACCATCTCCCATTTTAGATCAGCAGTCCAGATCCTTAAATTAGGTTATATTTACTTTTTTTTAAAATCGTTCTTCTGATTGATGGATCTATCGAATCATTTGATCGTTTTTCATTCAACCATAATGGTATGTATACTATTAGGATATAAATGTATAATGCATAAGTATTCATTGTATTAACCTATAACGCTGTCGATACAGTTATACTGAGGAGCTCTTTCACTATTGTAGGCACTTTTATTGGCCTGATGAAGCGGGCTTGGACCCACGAAACGTGTTGCCTGTGCTAAGTAAAAATCTTTTATCATATATAAGGATTTCGTTATTGAGGTAAGGCACCTCATATTATTTCCTCGATTTTAAGCTGTTTTTAGATGCTTTTATTTCAACCAGGGCGCCTCTTTACCTTCAATTGTGCATAACTGTATTAGTAGGGGGTTTCTAATAATCCTTTAGGTGTGTAATGTCAATTAGCTGCATAGATTTCTTCTATAGTGGGTCCACCTTTGGTGACTTACATCCTTAATCTACCGCTATTTATTTGGATAATTTTGAATTAGGCACTGATAGTACTCCATAAAACACTGCAGAAAAATTTTAATGTTACATAACTACATAGTAAAATGAATAATAATCACAATTCACCTTTCAATTCTTAGCAATACCCACTAACCAAATAACAGAAGCCTCCCTCCTAAATTCAAAAGTGAAAAAAAAATTATTTAAACCTACAAATACTTACCTAAAAAAATGTGATTAAATTAACTGTTGTGTAATCTCAATGCTTGCTGCTCTGGTGTCTCTTTTTATTTTTGGACGAAGATAGGTTCAGCATGGATGACTTTGATGATCCATTTAAATAAATCAAATGCCTGCTACCCAGCACTATCTGGCAATAAAACTGCTTTGGTGCCAAATCTAAATAATTTTTATTCATTCACATTGACCAGGCTTACTGAGAAAGCCTGATAGTATTCTAGGCAATACAGCTTTGCCAGCCTTCTCAATAATATAAATAGACACATATGCACGCTTGGGCTGTGCGGAACTACTCTCCTTCATTAAACGGCATATTAGTGGATGGGTAAGGGGTCTACTAGACCCCTTTATTGATGAATAAAATCATTTTTGATTTTAAAAAAATCAATATGTTCAAAAACATTGACTTTATAAAAGTGACAGTGCTTCTTAAGCTTAAAGAGAGTCTGAAGCTTCCAGAAAACACTGTTTTTATGCCCCCTCTGAAACACCGCATTCCTGCAGCTGAAATCTCAATGAATCCCCCCAAAATCCCCCGGGGAATATTTGGGCAGTGCTTCCGCATAGAGGCAGAGCTTCAAGCAGTAGCTCTGCCTCTACTCCGTCAATCTATGTGGATCGCCACCTCCCCCCACCCTTCTGTCTTCTTCCACTGAGAGGGGCGAGGAGAGGCGGCGATCAGCATTGATTGACTGTACTGGAGGCAGAGCTACACCCCAAAACTCTGCCTCCCCTGGGCAGAAAAATCCATGACCTGAAAAGTCATGGATTTTTGCCCCGGGAGTTTGGGGGGATTCATTGAGTGTTCAGCCACGGGGATGCGGCGTTTAAGAGGGGGCACTCATGCTTAACAGCATTGTAAAATAAAAACAGTGTTTTCGGGAGGCTTCTGAGTCTCTTTAAGGATGGATATATATTTTTGTACAGAAGCTCATTATCTTTCTCCTGTTTTGGGAGTCCTATGTGTGGACTTTTGAGGTCATAACCAAAGAATTATCACTTAGTCATATAGATTTGGCTTGAGTGAGTGATGGGTTTTAGTGGTTTTGCTGCATGCCAGGCAGTATAAAGGTGGCATTAACAAGGTTGTAATTAGTTTCTATGAGCAAATTATTTTGATTATCTATTATATCGGTTTATGGTTTTGATCACATGTATTTGTAGACTGTAGTTCTATAGTTGAAACAGCTTTAAGAGAACCTGTACCAAAAAAAAGTTTCTCTGGGGGTTACTCACCTCGGGAGGGGGAAGCCTCAGGGTCCCAATGAGGCTTCTCCCTCCCCTGTAGCTGCAGGCTGTCCAGTGCTGGCTTCCCTGAAGTGTCTCGGAATCCTCCATCGACAAGCCTGACAAGCGCTGATGAGCGCTGATTTATTTACCTTTCCTGGCTCCAGCGGGTGCTGTTGCGGCTTTCCGCACAAAGATAGGCGAAAATAGCCAATGTCCGTTAGGTCCACTCTACTGCGCAGGTGCAGGAGAATTGTGCCTGCGCAGTAGAGCGCCCTGACAGCGATCGGCTATTTCCGCCTATCTCCGAGCGTAGAGCCGATACTGCGCCTGCGTTGGAGCCGGGAAGGTAAATATTTACATACCCGCTGTTCAGGGAGCTTTATCACCACCGCCATGGGACTGAGGAGGACTGGGGAAACCTCAATAGGAGCTGGAGGCTTCCCCCACCCGAGATGAGTACCCCCTAGGGGAGGTTTTTATCATTACAGGTTTTCTTTAAATTGGATACATCTTCTTACTTAAAAATACTGATATGATGTAATGCAGCCTTCTTCCCCAGCACACTTTGGGAGATCATGTATTGTTTCTTTCCACTTCACAGAGAAAAAAAATCACAGTGCTTCACCTTTTCAGCAGTAAAGATGTAAACATCTCTGTAAAAGGGGCCAAACACCATATAATTTATTATAATTATATATTTTTTATTTATAAAGCGCCAACATATTCCGTGGCGTTGTACAATGTAAGAAAACATACAAGGGATACATAATGATACAGACAATGACCTACATCCAAATATGAACACTGGTACAAAATACAGAACTGGTGATAACAATGGCAAATGTAACATGAAGACTAATAACAGAGTGCAAGCAATTCAATTAATAACATTCCATGACACAAAAGGGTGAGAGCCCTGCCTTTGCGAGCTTACACTCTAGAGGCCATACAGTTTTCTACATTTCTACATTTCTTTTCAATTCAAGGATTACAATTTTTTTTCTGATTGTAGCATTTGAAACATCTGTCCAATGCACCACACACACACGTGTTCGTTTTTTCCTGAATTATGTAAGAAATAAAAACTCTGAGAAAATTGCTTGTGTATATATTAACCAGCCGGGCGGTATGGACGAGCTCAGCTCGTCCATCACCGCCGGAGGCTGGCGCTCAGGCCCTGCTGGGCCGATTTTCATCAAATAAAAAGCAGCACACGCAGCCGGCACTTTGCCAGCCGCGTGTGCTGCCTCATCGCCGCCGCTCTGTGGCGATCCGCCACGAGCAGCGGCGAAAGAGGGTCACCCCAGCCGCCTGAGCCCTGCGCAGCCGGAACAAATAGTTCCGGTCAGCGCTAAGGGCTGGATCGGAGGCGGCTGACGTCAGGACGTCGGCTGACGTCCATGACGTCACTCCGCTCGTCGCCATGGCGACGAAGTAAACAAAACATGGAAGGCCGCTCATTGCGGCCTTCCGTGTCACTTTTGGCCGCCGGAGGCGATCAGAAGAACGCCTCCGGAGCGCCCTCTAGTGGGCTTTCATGCAGCCAACTTTCAGTTGGCTGCATGAAATAGTTTTTTTTTTATTTAAAAAAACCCTCCCGCAGCCACCCTGGCGATCTTAATAGAACGCCAGGGTGGTTAAGCAATTGACAATCTACCCTACATGCTTCAATTTTAATAAAAATTGATCAGAAAATTCACCACTCCCGACTGACTTAAATTGAAAAAAATGGGAAATCCAATCAGATTTCTTGGTCAAAAAAAAAAAAAAAGGTTTAGATTTTTCAGAAAATCTGATCATTTTTACCAAATTGACGTAAAGTAATTTCTTTTTATTGTATCGTGTGTGGCCACCTTTAAACTAAGAGAAAAGTCAGTGTGAGTTAAGATTTTACAGTGAGCAAAATCTGACTAAATTAATTTATAAATCAATATTGTAAACATAAGCAATTTTATTTATAAAGTCTTAGGGCCTGTTCAGACTATGTGCATTCCTAGCCGTTTTTCCAGAACGTGTACAGGCAGACTTTCCGCATAGAAACGGCTACTAATGTTTTCTAATGGCCTCGTTCACATGTATGCGTATGAGACGCATACGTTTCTCATCCGCATTGCTGCACGCAGTTCTGTGCGTCACGCATAGAAACGGATGCAATGAAAGTCTATGGACGCGTATCAAAAACGCGTACTATTGCGTTTTTAGCGTACGTTTCCCTCTGCGGTTCCCATAAAACACATTTGAACGCAAGAAAAATGCATGCGTTTTTCAACTTGCGTTTCTTTTAATTTATACGCGTTCTAGAAACGCAGACAGTCTGAACAGGTCCTTACACTGTAAAGTTCCTCTTTAGGATATTTGTATTCTCCCTCTAATTGCAAATATAACCAAATGCTAGAATACAGCGCAGCATCCAAATTATTAGCATCAAACTGAAGACATGTGATCTATTCTCCAAAGTGCTGTTTATCAAAAAGTCAAAGTAATATTATCATGTCTTAACATGGAGCAGAGCATATGTTTTGTATTGTAAGAAAGATATTTCACAAACATTATTAGACAACATATTCCTCTTAAGTGGTAATTATAAAAGGATCATGCTTATGCTGGTTAAAGGATAAAAGAGAATTAAACATACATTATCGCCCACATATTCTCTGGATGCTGTGCATTACTGAAGTCACACCAAAAAGAATCTAACTGGTTTCTGCTGGTGGAAGCCTTGGGGCCTCTAGGATTAAATAACAGAAATAATATGTCCTGTTTTTGTACATCCTGATGTATTTTCCTGGCTCCCCTTTTAAATTTTTACTTTTGTTAGTTTGAATCCACCCTCTTGCCTTGTTTATGTCGCCCGTATGCCTTGCACTTTCTACCTACTCTACTAGAGAACATGGCATTTTGTTCTTTTCACCAGTTAGTAAAGGTAGGTTTGAATGTTTTGATTGGCTATTTAGTAGCCTGCAATCTTGCTTTTTTTTTTTAAAGCTCTATCCCATTACATGGATTTTTGTCAGCAGTGTCGGAAGCACCTGGTTTGCCATGACGTCCAGACAGGAGCTCGACATGGCATCATAGCCTGAAATGTTGGAACACAATGACTGGGGTTGTTACAAAGCCTCATAGATGTAAAATGGTAATTTCTGGCACCCTCCAGCTTACCTATTATTTTGTGCACCACACAAATGTGAAAAGCCTATCCCCACTGAAATCAATGCAAAATATATATGGTGTGTAACTGGTCATACTGGTGAGCTGACCCTTTCAAAACTGGGCCAGGAAACTACCTGTCTGTAGTTTGTATGTTTTTAGTGATGAGTGAATAAGGCTATTTTTGATTTGCCATAATTTTCGCACAATTAAGAATATTTGTAAGAATATGTGGACATGAAAAACTAATTTTTGCCAAATGCATTTAAGTCTATGGGCATGAGACACATTTTAGAAATCAGTATATAGCCAAGAATGTATGGACATTCGTTCAAAAACACATTTTCTCCAAATTATATGTTACTTATTTTCTTAAAAACTTGTCCTTAGACTATGGTACAGACATTGGACAATAGCTATTGTAAGGTTTAGATTGTGAGCCTTTTGTGTCTTCTGGGGGACAGTTAAGGTGCCTACTAATAATATAATCTTGATTGTACAATTTGACCAATTCTATGTAGTAAAGGGGGGGGGGGGGGGGGGACATTGTAGACCAGTTTTAAATGTAATTGCGTTTGGACAGGAAATGGTGAAAACCGCAAAAGTTGAGGTTAAAAATCAACAATGAAAAACCCAAGAGTGATTCTAACCTTGAAAACTGAGATTTGGTTAAAATGAAAAAAAGAATAAAAAAAACAACCGTAAGTGGCTAATTGTTTTTAGTGCTTTATAATCTTCTACATTATTTTAAAAAATACAAAAAGTAATTCAACTGTATGTACTACTCAGATTGACAGAGCTGTATGTGCTGAGCGAATATGTGTTCTTCCCTTACATTTGTTATAGTTTATTTCTCTCGATTTGGCAGTGTTTTTTCAGCTAAAGAAGTTATATTCAACATTTAACTGAGGAGAACACAGATTTCAATTTGCAAAATATTGCTCTAATTTCAAAAAGCATCTCTTTATCTATGCCAATGCTGATGTGTTTGTAAGCCAAGCCAAGGTATTTCCATTCCCAAAATCAATATGTACTCCTAAGATGTTATTACTATAGCAGATTTGTTATGTTATTAGCAAAAAGGGAGCAGGGTTTAATTTTTATAATTAACTGCTAATTTCAGAAGATTATAATTAAGTTTAGAATCAAAATAGTTGCTGCTGTACTAGATAAAAGTACAAACCTGAAAAATAAATGCCTTCTATAATGCATTTAGATCAATTATCATGCACATTGTATACACACTTACGCTAACTTAGAATATTGAAGTTATTATAGTGATTTAGTTGTTATTTGTCATTGGTCTGTATCATGACATTATAGGTGGGTGAAGTACACAGCTTTGGTTTGGTGTAAAAGTATTCAAAATTACCTATAGTTTGGGTTACACCCAGGTCATCTTGGCCAACGCTTTATGAGTTTTGCCAGTCTGTCAGACATTTCTAGAATACATCCATTAGAACAAAAAGTAACAACTGCAGAATCTACCTTAGATGCAAACTAAGTGATTATGAATTGCTGAGTTTTAAAATAAAAACACTGTGAGCAATACAAAACAATCAATACAGTTGTCATTGCTTAACACCGTAGGACCATAAAATGTAAGAGTTCTTGTATTGTCTGATGAAATGTAGTCAGTCATACTCAACCTATTCCCACTAATATATATGTGTGTGTGTGTGTGTGTGTGTGTGTGTGTGTGTGTGTGTGTGTGTGTGTGTGTGTGTGTGTGTGTGTGTGTGTGTGTGTGTGTGTGTATATATATATATATATATATATGTATATATATATATGTATGTATATATATATGTATATATATATATATATATATATATATATATATATATATATATATATATATATATATATATATATATATATATTATTTATATATATATATATATATATATATATATATATATATATATATATATATATATATATATATATAATTTTAAACTCTTGGACCAATAAATTTCCAAGCATACTGTGATGCCTATACATTTTGTATCGCACTCTAGGAACTTCAAATTCCTTAACCTGCTTCAGAACTAATAATTCCCCTCCCATACAGGTCTAATAATTCTCCATTATACAAAAGAACTCACTCACTACGGTATGTACTGTACTGAACTACAATTCATTTATCTTTCTATGGGTAAATTTGAAGGGAGAACTTAGTATATTTTTGGAAAGAAACCAGAACACTCTGACAAAGTGTATACACTCGATAAAACAAGACAAATAACAATTATATTGCGCTTTTCTCCTGGCAGACTCAAAGCGCCAGAGCTGCAGTCACTGGGACAGAGTTTTGCCCAAGGTCTCTTACTCAAAAGGTGCTGGCTTTTGCTTGTAACTAATTGGCACTTGTATTTTTAATGGTAACCAGCCCTTGACAGTATGCTGCTTCCTCTTGTGCTTCAACAGTTTCCCCTCTTGGCTTCCTCAAGACCAATTGTTCTTGTATCATAATTTATATTGTCCTATGTTTGGTGCTGCAAAGTGTTCTGTTAATACCCTGTGGAAGTTACACAGAGTAAATATAGAGGCATCTTATTTTGTATCACGTGATCAGGTACTATGCTATGGATACCATGCAGCATGGGGTCCACCTCACCATACTTACAGGCAATCCCTAACTTGATATTGCCTAGGCCCCACCATGACTGGGAAGCAAGCTTAGAATCTAAGGGACAGAGATGGCAAAACAAAAAGTAAAAATAATGTTGCAAAGTGTACTTTTTGTTGTTATCTTTCATTTCCTGTCTTTGAACTATGAAGGCTTTTGTTAAAATGGGCTAATTAACTAGTATGATATAATGATCATGCATTACTGGGAATGAGATCCTAGAATACCGTAGCTGTCTATTGTTTACTAACAGTTCTTACTAGCAGTCTTTACATCACGTACAAGAGTGCTGTTCCCCTTACAGTTTTTTCTGCCTCTCCCTCTTTGTGCCAAACTCCTCATCACTTTGAATTCAGTATAAACTTTCAGTCAGTTAACTTTCATATCTGTGATCAGCTACTGATATGTTGGGTCTATGGGCCCGGCACACTCGGTGTGCATTTTTCAGCAATGTGTGTCAGTTTGTAATATTGATGTGGCCCTGAAAGATGCACAGAAGTGTGAAAATGTGCTCAGGTCTTAACTGTGGCATAAAGTTTACAAAGTGCACCATCTATATTATGAGAAAACACATGAACCACATCTGATACAGATAGGAATGTAATGAAAATGCTGCAGATTATTGGAAGAAAATGAGGGATGGGAGGGAAGTTAGTAAAAGTCACAATACTCCTGTACATAGTTTACAGATTGCTTGGAATTGGGAAGTGTTCATGAACCAAGTACAACTGGGGAGTCCTCATATTTCTCTAGGGGTACAAAACCTGTAATATATTAAAATTACATAATTGATCAGGAGGCAATTCGATATGTTTGTCATATCTCAAACTATACCATTTTAACTCTTGGAGCATCTTCCTCAACTGTATGAACATCACTAGGAATTGTAATGACATAAAGTAGAATATGAAATGTGATTTATAATATCAATGTTTACCTTAATTATCCTGGTGTCTGTGTCAGATATGCTTCTTTTATCTACATATTGCTGTATATGGTAATGTAACCCTACCCTTCAAGCCAATTTTTAGCCTGGGCTATGATGTTATGCATGGGTATCCCCCAGATCACTCTGGGAGATCATATGATTGCTTTGCTCTCTCTGTAAGGGGGGGGGGAGCAAACATTCCACAGTGATGCACCTTGCCAACAGTAAGTTTATAGATGTAAATCAAGGTGAGTTAGGATTTTGCAATGGCCAATCACCATCTAAATAATTTATAAATGATGATTGTAACAATACCATGAATGATTCTTAAACAGGAAGTTCACTGTCTGTTAATCAGTACAGTAAATGTAGGCCAACATTTTCTATAAAGCACTGCTCTCCCAAAAGATGTATCACCAGCAAAGCATGATTTTTTTTACTAACAGGATACCCAAGGTGAACTGTCAGTCAAAAATGGATGCTATATGTGTGCGTGGGGAGGTGTGCAGATGCTTACCGCACCTCCCATGTGCCAACATCCCTCTCTGTTCCTCAGTAAAAGGCCACGTACCGTTATCAGGTTGCAGCCTTGTGTCCGCACTCCACTCGTGCGCACATAGGAGACAAGCAGGTAGTGCGGTCACAAGGCTGCCGACTTGATGTACTGTACACGTGCAACATAGTATGTCTGGGTCAAAGGGTGCCGACCAACACAATGTAATGGGGACTTTTACTAGGGAACAGAAGGGGATGCTGGCATATAGCATCCATTTTTGACTGACAGTTTGCCTCGGATATCTTTTAAGTGCAAAAACCATACAAAACATGGAGAACAGTAAGCAAAAGTTTTCGACGCAAGTTACAAATTAAATTATCATGTAAGTCAGTCTTTTGTTCCAGTTGTTGCTCTGCTTCCTTCTCCAGTGTATGCTGCTGCCAGCTTTATAGTGGACACTTTCTGTACAGATGACAGATACTTGGAACTTGCTTGGGGGGACAAGTTCTTTTTAGAGCTTGATTGAAAAATCTAACTTTTTAAAATAAGATCTTTATTAGCTTACAGACTTTACAACTCTGCCATTAAACTGTGTTTTTTTTAATAAAACAAAACTATTTCTCTTTCCTCGGCATTCCATAGCAGAATTTTACCTAATTAGTGAGAATTTTTATTGCAGATTTTTTTTTTTGCAAACTTTGCTTTTATTATTTTCAGTAAATGGAAAACTGTTGACATAAATAAGTTATTATTTTTGATGGATGAAACAGAGATCATGGGTAAACAAAGCTAAGCCTCAGGCAAGAAATGTCTGAGCACTGTATGAATTTTTAAGGCACTCTGTCCTTTCACAGCTCAAATACATTAAAGCTTTAATTACAATCAGGAACATGTTTCATCTAAAATGTTTTATTTTTTTAAACAAAACAAAAGTCAAATAGAAAGTACCCTCATATTCCGTTATGTCAAAGTAATAGCACTATTTCAAGTCCTACCTTTTAAAATGTGACTGGAGACACGGGTTGATTTATTAAACTTGGATAATTTAAGTGACCTAGCAAACGTGGACCAGATTTTTTTTTTTTTTTTTTTTTTTTAGAAATTCTATGATGTTAACCATGGACCATGCCTTGGCCCATGTGTAATATCAGAACAAAGTGACAATTATTGAAAACATTAGTTGTGGAACTGCATTTATGTCCATGCAAAACTTTTTGTTTTTCTTTAAATAGATCTATGCTGTCCTGGAATAATTGAATTGTTAGTTATACTGAAAGGACCATGGATTAGAAATGGCTTGTATTTACATGAGTATAAATATGTGGCATAGCATTTTTTTTATACATTTATTTTCTTTATAATCTGCATAATTTGTATTTGTTTTTTTAACTCAGTACTCAAATGATAATCTTGGACTCCACCATTTATGTCATAGGGGAATCTTACGTTTGCCATATATATTAGCAGGGGCTTGTCGGTAATCACATCAGGGCCACGCTCCACTGCAGGCAAGGGCAATGCGCGAGTATGGCCACACCTGCGCAGTAAATCAGAGCGGCTCCATGCTACAGCACAGGCAAAGCTGTGCTGCACCTGTGCTCGTGCCAGAAAATGAGTGCAGCCCTGATGTGCAGGAGGGTCCTGGGCAGCAGCAGAGGACTTGCAAACAGCATGGAAAGTCTCTGGAGGATTCAGAAGCTTCCCTTAAATAATTAATTGTTGTGTGTCCTTTTTGACAGCTCAAGTTCACTTTAACATTCCATATTTACAATAGCCATGATCACTGGACACTGTAAACAGATGGACAGAGGCAGCTGCAAGACATCAGTAAGCCAATACACAGGTTGGATTCAGACAAAGACAAGCATACCCAGCACTCCAAACGTGCTCCACCCAACAATGGCAATGACCACTTCACACTGTACATAGATTGTCAGAGCCAGGGGGAATAACTATAACCATTACAAAGTACAAAGAGAAAACCGCAAGTGCACTCATTTTGAACAATTCCAAGCTGCATACAATTTGCATTGAATTTCCATGCTGATCAGAAAATGTATATCTCGTTGACATTTCATTCGTGTGGAACAGTGGGCCAGATTTATCAAAGCATTGCCTACAGATTTTTTCTAATTAAACTGTTCTAACCAGCAGGGGGAACAGTTCTGCACGATAAGAAAATTCTTAAATCCTACTTAATAGGGCCAGTTTAGTGTGAATTTCTAGAGCTGCACTACAGTTAAGAAAAGTGCAAATCCATCCCTAAACTGCATCAGATTAAGAAGTGCTTAATAGTACAGATTGTGCAGTGCAAGCTAGACATGATTTCTGAAGTGCTCCTCCCTCCTGCTGAACCCTGTGAAGCTGTTCTATTCTTAACCCTTCCAGTGCTGGGCATTAATGCAATACAGCAGATGCATTGGTTACCTCAGCAACAGCAATTTCCCTCACACACTGCACTGTCTGAGAAACCTTTCTAATTCATCCTATTTTAGTTTAAGAAGGAAACTGCACTATCTAGTGATCTGAGATAGTTCTGCGGATTTCAAAAAAAAAAAAAAAAACTACCAATATTTTGTCTCAGCACTCTTGGTAAATGAGTACCAAAAGAGAAGACGGACTCCAGCACTTTCCATACAAATCTTTTTTTATTTAGCCACTACAAACAGGTACAAAAAGCCCCCCTGGTCTGATGGACTCTTGATAAATGTCCCCCAGGGAGTGACATGAACATTTTCCATGAAGTGTTCATTTTTTTTAAAGCCACTTAAATAATGTGTAAAATATATTATGAGGGTGGTACAGATGCCCAGCACTGTTTAGTAAATTTCCCCCCAGAGATTTCAGACATCTGAACATATGTGCATATGTGGTGGGATTGCAGGGTCATGTGTCCTCTTTGGAACATGGCCTTTGCAATTTAATTCAAATAGTGGGCAAGCATCTCTCCCCAATGGCAGACATGACATTAGTATCTAACATTCCTTTCAGTCTCAAATCTTAACAAATTCTTCCTTAGACACATTTTGATTGCAACCAGGCAATTAATAGCTAAACAGTGGACATCATCATCAACCCCTTGTTTAGAGGAACCTGAGAATTCTGTCTATGCTATAATGAGAATGGAAGAGATGATACATTCTGCATAAGATAGGATGAGGATATTTGTAATTACCTGTACATGGGCAAGCTGGCTTGAAGAGAGACACTCTGGCCCATATGCAGTGAACTTTTTCTCCTGGGTTTTCACCAAGGTGATATTTTTACAACTTGTCAATAACATGCATTTTAAGAATCTAGCAAGCAATAAACTTCTCAAAATAGGTTTGATAGAGTTCAGAAAAGTTTTTTTAAACAAAATATAAAAAATAATCTACAGGATGAAAACTTAGGAGAAAAGGTGGATTGCATATGGCCCTCTATGTTAATAACTAAGAATTTACTCTTAAAATAGAAAAACAACAAACAGAAAACATGCACTCAAATAAGGGGGGCTGGCAGTTGGGATCTGGGGGGAGCGTCTATAAGCGTCCATTTTCTCCTTCTTTATCTCTTTTTATGCTCATTCGTATCTTCAATTTGTTTTCTTTTTACTTTATAACTGCTTAATTAGTTATATTTGTTCCAGAAGAAGATCAACAAAGACAAATATACCAATGCATGAATGTGGTATTATTGCATGGTAATATAAGATTTACTGAGGAAATCTTATTGTTGATTCTGTAATACAATGATATATGAAAATATAAGACAATGCAATATCGTTAATTGTATTGTTGATAATATCCAAATGTTAATTTTCAAATGTAAAATAAATTAGGATAACCAAGAACGCTGTTGCCGCGTATTATACATTTTGAATCAGTAATTAATCTTTTCATTTTTCTATACTAGTCTTTGTAGAAATGCATAGCATGTGAGTGTGCAGTATGTATACTTCCCAGAGGTAAAGAAAACAAACCTCAACATAAACAAAATCAGACTCATGACTTTAAAAAGCTGGCTGTTTTGTGGACAAATCTGAATTCTTATATCTTGATTTGTTCTCTTTTATATACCAAATGTGTTTCAGTTGCCTGGATTAGCGTACTCGCACTAGGGGAATGCTGCATTTCTAACCCACAGTTTACACCAGCTGTGCAGCAGTTAAAAAAGTGTATGCTCTCAACATGAAATATTTTATTGTGAAAAAGATCCATTATCATGAACTGAGTGATTTTATATAAGAATATAACCTATGAATCAAAACGTCTCTGTAAATGTGTTGGCTGTATTTAGCTTAAAAAATGTTGATAAATGATGTTAGTGATAATTAGTAGTTGTAACGATTGTGGAATCGTCTCCGTGGTCAGCGCACCAGACGTGCGCTGACGTGGCGGATTTCCTCCACAAGCGTATTATTGCGGACACCCAGGCTAGGTGCTATGCACCCGCAGAGGGCAATTCCCACCGGCAGATGGCGCTGTGGAGTGCAGGCGAACACAGCCGCTGCACAGCCACAGATGCCAAATGGGAATTGTACAGATCCGGGACAAGGTACAATCAGGCAGGGCTGGATAGCCCACAGGGAACAGAGCAAAAGGACAGAACCAATGTGTGCCCACCAAATTAGTCGCCACCCAGCGACGGCGAACACACAACGGCGGAAACGAAGTAGGAAACGCAATCGCAAGAATGGCGATTGCCAATAGCGACACAAGACTGAGCAGGACAGAGCACAAGGGTAGCAAAGGCACAGCAAATCATACAAAGAGAAAGATAAAGAAAATAACAAATGCTAGCTGAACGCGAACACCGCACTCATTCGCAACAGTGCACGCGTTCGTGCGCGGTCTCCGCGTGTTACGCACAACAGAGACAAGCACGCCTAACTAACCAAAGACAGACAAACACGAAACAGAGAACGCGAGCGCTTGCTTAACGGTTACCTCACCGAGCCTACAGCAAGCGTTTCGAATCAGACAAGACAGACACACGAAAACAGGGACAAGCGAGAGATAGGATCCACAGCACTAGCGAAAAGTGGCTAGCGCGATCCAGGTACAGAGTAGCAGAACAGAAGGATCCCCAGCGCTAGCGAAAAGTGGCTAGCGCGATCCCAGAAGACAGAACAGAAGGATCCCCAGCGCTAGCGAAAAGTAGCTAGCGCGATCCCAGAAGACAGAACAGAAGGATCACCAGCGCTAGCAAAAAGTAGCTAGCGCGATCCCAGGAGACAGAACAGAAGGATCACCAGCGCTAGCGAAAAGTAGCTAGCGCGATCCCAGGAGACAGAACAGAAGGATCACCAGCGCTAGCGAAAAGTAGCTAGCGCGATCCCAGGAGACAGAACAGAAGGATCCAAACACACGGCAGACAGAACAGATGAGGTAGGCAGAAACAACCGCTGTTCCAACCTACACTCCAGACTCAATCAGAAGGATCCACAGCCGCTAACGCTAGGGCTTGTGCGATCCAAACACAAGACAGACGGAACAGGCAAAACAGATAATGCAATCCTAACTGCACTAGGGAACTGCCTAGTGCATCCCCACGAATTACACTAAGATAACTTCAACAAACGAGAATGGCTGACACTCCAGCAGTGTCCATCAGGAACAGACCATGGAAGGGAAATGTCCAGCAAAGCATTCTGGGAGCAGAATGCTTTTATAGTGCTAGTCATCAAAAGAAGGCAGGTAACGGATTTGCATGACTAATGTATGCAAATTTCTCAGCAACACAAGCTGCAGAACTGACAGAAAGTCTCTCTTAACCTTCCTGGCGGTAAGCCCGAACTGAGTTCGGGCTATGCCGCCGGAAGGCACCGCTCAGGCCCCGCTGGGCCGATTTGCATAATTTTTTTTTTGCAGCACGCAGCTAGCACTTTGCTAGCTGCGTGCAGTGCCCGATCGCCGCCGCTACCCGCCGATCCGCCGCAATTCCTCTCGCCGCGGCCGCCCCCCCCCCAGACCCCGTGCGCTGCCTGGCCAATCAGTGCCAGGCAGCGCTATGGGGCAGATCGGAGTCCCCTCTGACGTCACGACGTCGATGACGTCGGTGACGTCATCCCGCCCGTCGCCATGGCGACGGGGGAAGCCCTCCAGGAGATCCCGTTCTTTCAACGGGATCTCCGGATCTCCGATCGCCGGCGGCGATCGGAGGGGCTGGGGGGATGCCGCTGAGCAGCGGCTATCATGTAGCGAGACTTTGTCTCGCTACATGAAAAAAAAAAAAAAAAATTAAAAAAAAAAGATTTGCTGCCCCCTGGCGATTTTTTTGCAAACCGCCAGGAGGGTTAAAGAGACCTGCAGAATGCAGACGTGAACAGTGGTCAAAACGCTGCCTGTCTGCACAGGCAGCTGAGCAGATTCTCACAGTAGTACAGTTAGTTGTAATGATGTTGCATTCTAATGACTCTTGGCTGTTGTAACACTTTTGCAAAAAAAAGGTAAAGTGTGTGGGAGGACTCATTTTGGCTCAGAATATTTTAAAAGGCAGTGGGAAATGTTATTCATAGGTTTTACACTGGCTGGTGAAAAAAAAGTCCTTTTCCTGAGAGTAAAGGTGCATCTTTGATTTTGGATGAATCAAGAGAGCACCATTGATCACATTTCTCTACAAATTCCTCCGCAATATACTATACACATGACAGATGGGAGGGCTAATCATACAATGCCACAATCAAATATAGCAATTTTAGTAGAACAGTCACACCTCAGACAAAGCGATGGGCAAGTATACGGTGACATTCTTTGAAGATGAAGGCTGAAAAGCTCTGAAGAATTATGAGCGAGCGCTGTATAAAAAAGGTTGATAGATATGTGTGCTAGCATTTCAGCAGAATATAAAACGCCTCACTTCAAATATAATTCTCAAGTTTAAAAAGCTGGCACAAACAGGTGATGTACAACGTCAGAATGATATCCATCGTTTTATCTGATGAATAAAAAGGAAAATGTGTTTTTCTGTGCATATTTTGGGTATAAATATTTTTACGTAGCAAAAGCTTCTACTATATTTAGTCATGTTAAAGTGTTAGAGCTGGTAAACACAGGCGACTGATGGCAACTAGTTTCGCCAATGCCAAACGATTTGCTGCTACCAAGCAGGAAAGCATTTGGCATTGTTTCCCATTGCTTCAATGTTGCACTACGTTTTGAGCTCCTGGGTGAACTGCAAACACAGCTGACGCTATAAGCTATATGCAGCATCTAAGAAAAATTGATCAACTATGGCTCTAGGGCAATCAGTGGCATTTGACAGTGAAAGCATTGAGATGAACTCTGGCATTGTTTTCAATGCGGGACATGGGGCATTCCGGCAGTAAACAATGTGTGCGGGCATCGGTAGCCAACCGTCTGAACCTGCCCTAACTCTTCCTTTGTTAAACTGGACCATGTGCAGGAAGAGTCAGTAAAATACAGTACATGTAGAGATGCAAGTTTACTGGAAGTGACAGAGACTGCATAACGTGCATTACATAAACAGTGTATCATTCAGGTGACAAGCAGGAGGTCCACATTCAAATACCTTTTATAATAGTTCCCCCACCTCCAGGGATGGATCTAGACCAAGTTGCGCCTGGGCCAGGTCAGGTTTTGGCACCTATGCTCTTATCCCTACTGTTCGAGGGTGGCAATTTACTGAACTCCCCCATGTGGTGACCCCCCCCCCTGCAGCCATCCCCTGCCCGGTGTAACTATACATACCAAGCCTTCGATCCTGCAGATGTCACACAAGCGCTGCAGCCCATTCTTGTCTGTCAGGACACAGACACGCGGCTTAGTGACGTCACCAAGCAGAGTGTTTGTGTCCTCGGCAGGGAAGACAGAGCTGCAGCGCAGAGCTTGTGTGACATCCATCCGCAGGATTGAAGGCTCGGTATGTATTATTACACCGGACAGGGGATGGCTATGGGGGGGGGTCACCACATGGGTGGTTTAGTAAATCGCCACCCTCTGAGGTGGATGAAAGGGGGGATTGCAACAAACGGGGGGTCAGTAAATTGCCACCCTTGGAGGGGAAGAAAGGGGGGATTGCAACACAGAGGGGGGGGGGGGGGGGGCAGTAAATAGCCACCCTCGGAGAGGAAGAAGGGAATGCCACAGAGGAACTAGAGATCTCCCTGCTGGTAATGACGAGTCTCACCTGTCATTACCAGTGATACATAAAACAGACGCGCCGACCGGTCACGCTCCCGCACCCACCTATCAATGCTGCCAACTGCCAAGTATTTATTTCCCCATCCAAATTTTGCTGCCTTTTTAAGAATTCATCTACCTGCGCCTCGGGCAAGATACCCGTCTGCCCCCCTCCCTAGATCTGTCCCTGCCCACCTTCCCACCCTGTGTACGTATGGTTCAGGTGACAGTACACTGGGTGCAGAAAGAAGCTGAGAGATGGCTCTCCTTGCAATAGGCAATATAAGGAAATAATCTATTCTCATACTGATTACCTAGTAATTTCAGAGTCTGCGAGAAATCGCCTCTGAGCCACTATAGCTGCAATTAACATTACGGTCTATAGCAATGCCCAAGTCGGGCACTACGCAGTGCTGTACAGGCGCCGAGAAGACATGACTCGCCCCACTTGCTGCCACAATCCCCCTAATTACTTAAAAAAAAACTTTCAAATTATCTTAAAATTTACGCTTTAATCATAAGTAATATTACAATGGGAGAAATCACACTCCTACTGTTATCTAAATGATTTTGAAATAAAATCTGAATGTAAAATATACTGTTTGGATTTTGTGCTTTACCATTTTTACCAGCCAAAGCACTTTTATTTGGTACTATTGACCTTAGCCCATATAAAAGTGAGCTAGGTCTGTCACAACTCCATTGCGTGCACACCCGCCGCGCGCACGCCCACTGCGCTCGCACACGCCCGCCCCTTCTGGCCCCATCCTCCCTCAGCTCTCCTCAATGTCTCTGTCCCTCCCTGCACATGCGCAGTAGTGCAAAACACAGGACAAACACACAGGAAGTGCAGAGATGCAGAGACACTTGAACATTATTATATAGGATTCCAATGCACACGAGCTATAGATATGTATTTTTGAGTCCTTTTCTTTGGCATGCACATAATATGTGTGCATTCTCTATTTTAAAAACAAAAAAAATCTAACTATACTTTTATAAGCAGAGGCCTCTATATACTGGGGCTTTTATTTTATTTTTTTAGATGTAGTCATTTGGAGGAATATTTAGGGGTCTAGACACGAAGCAAGTAACTTCGGGCACGACCCTCAGCTGGTCGTCAGCGATACTATGATGTGCACCCTGCACAACAGTAATTTGGGGTTCCGGCAATCACCGAATTAGGCTCGCCCGGTGCCCAACTCACTGGCGGCCAACCAACACGTACGCTCTAGGCACTTCTGCACCACTATAAATGAAGTATGGTTCAAGGGGGAAAAAATCTCGGCTTTTCATTTTTTTTTTAAGTACCCAAAGTCAGTTCAGGACCTGTTTCTCCTTCAATGCAACCAAGACAGTATTATTTTGTACCTCTATGTACGTAAAAAATAGACTGATATTTTTCCAGGCTTATTATTGTTCTATAAACAGGCATTGTGTGACTATTGCAGCTTTTAAAAGTACTTTGAGCAGAGCTTTAAAATGAAAATCTGCACTTACCTGGAGCTTCCTCCAGCCCCCCATAGCCTTTGTGGTCCCTCAATGTCCTCTTGGTCCCCTCCGTGGTATGACTGGCGGCCTAGTTTGCATGGCCACTTTGGCCGAAGTTGTGTGCCAGTCAGACACATGCGCATGTCCGTGCATCCAGCTCAATCATGTATGTGCCACCTTGAGCCTCTTGTGCATGCGCAGTTCAGTCTTTCAAGAACTGTGCAGGAGCGGGAGGCTTACAGTAACACGCACATGATCAAGCCAGGTCCGTGGATGGGCCGCACAACTACAGTTGCGCACCACTTTAGCCAAAGTCGTCAGGCTAACGGGGCCACCATCAGGACCACAGAGGGGACCCAGAGAATGCTGAGGGACCTCATGGGCTATGGGGGGGGGGGGGGCCTAGAGGAAGCCCAGGTAAGTGCAGATTGTCCTTTTAAAGCTCTGCTCAGGTTCCCTTTAAATGAACCTTATAATATTCCTCCAATCATGAAAAAAGACCAATACAAGATAGAAGTAGTGCATCTTTCTCTTTTTGTTATGACTGTTTTAAAAAGAGTGTTGCCATGATATTTATTATTTTCATTCATAAATATATTTTTGCAATTACTATTTGTATAAGAATAACATCATTAGTCATATTTAATTTATTACGGCATACTGTTATTTATTTATACATGTTTAAAAAATAAACTTACTTTACTTTAACAGGGGATTTATTTATGTAATTATTTTTTTGCACAGGGGGCATTGCTAAGTTTGCCATTAAATTACATAAAGCCGTGAACACCCATACCTTGCACTTCACTGATAAGACGTCCCAAAACAGCTGGATGCAAGTTGAGCCCATGGGTGTGTATGTCCAAGGCTATTTATGTGCTGCACTGTAATGTTTCTAGATGTGCATGTTGGCCAAAGGGTAGAGAAGAAAGATTTGAATGACTTCATCCACTGCTTTTAAATACAGATTACATTTGCTATATTTGGGATCTGTGATAGGAGTGAGATTTGTGATTTTGTTTAAACACATCTCTGCTGCACTTCATATAAATGAGCAATTAGTACTTTTTTGCCAAACATTTCTAAAGGTTAACAAGTAATTAATTTATTATTTCAGTAGGCACTAATTTTTGTTTATAGCAACTGGTACAAACATATTTATTCTGTTTGCAATCTTAAACTTGTGATACATGTCTGAGCTGCCCAAATATACGATCTGCTAGTGACCTTTTGTTATTGTCTAGTCATTTATTGTATACGCTCTAAATTATGTCCTTTTTATGCTTAATCTTGACATATAAATCCCCGGGGAACATCCATGTCTTTTCATCCAAATCTTTCGCTGGCATGGGCAGCAGAGTATGTAACGCCTGCAACTTCTAGTGCATTACAAGTGTCAACATTACTGCACTCAACTGCACAGAAGCCCAAAAAGCAATTTGGATGACTGATAAGCAGATTCTAGTCATTATGCTAAAATGCTTTCCAATTCACATCACAAGCAAACATTCTTAACATTTTAATGTGGTATACTCTTCCTTTTTATTTCTGAACATTAGTGCATAATGCAGCATCAACAAATTTTCATGTGGCTACGGTTGTATTTCTCCATCAGAAATTCTTTTCTGGAAGAGCAGTTCATCAAAGTGTAATAGAACCGTTACACAATTTATATTCAAGTAATTTTTTGCAATCACATATGCAGATACAGTATAAACATTTCTAGTTTAATTTAATCAGCATCCCTCACTTTGTTTAAAGTAATAGTCTCTTTTAAAAGAGTTTTGAAAAGGAATATGTATTAGAATGCTGTTTTCTATGTTTTGTTCATTAACTCAGCAATGAGCAAGAAGGAAAGTATACACTGTGCACATCTTAAATCTGGTCTTGCCTGTACTTATGCTGAATTTATTAGTCCAATTGTACTAGAATGGTAGGACTGCTTTTATTTCCATATTTAGAAGTCCGCAATAAAGATTTCAACTCAAATTGCCATTAGTTATTATGAGGCAGTAATAATACTACATATACTGACACTGATCAGGGTTTTCAAACTTACTTGTCCGTTGTTTATGGACAGAAGGCCAGAAAACTCTGGATGCAAGAAAGATGATGGTGGGGAGGGGCATGGATTGAGGCGCATTTGATATGCCATAATTTTAAAAGGGCGTAGCTATCTCCCTTATTCATTTTAGTGGCTGTACAGAAATCTTGGTGCAAACAGTATTAAACTGGCGCCCGCTATAATAGCGGCTACAATTTGTAGATGCTATTTTCTAGGCGTAGCCACTTTTTGCCGCCACAATTTGTTAGTTGGGGGTTAAGGTTAGTTACCCACCAAGAAGGGGAGTCAGGGTTAGGCGCCACCAGCGGGGTTTAAGCGTTGAGTACCACCAGTTTTGTGTGAGAGTAGGGAGAGGTTAGGTCATAGTAAAATATCAGTGAATATTACTGATAATTTAATATATAAATGTAGGACAATATTGGAAAAACTACCAATATTCTACTACCATTATCCTGCACCTTTTTAAACATGCAGCTTTTAAAATGTATGCATGGATTGAGCCTACTTGTTGTAATAATCCACATTTAGCCAACTTACTCATTATAGTGTTTCCATCACACTATTTTCATCCTCCCTACACCAGGCAGGGGATCCATTGTTGCATAGATAGTGTTGCACTGCATTAAGCGGTACAGCACTTGCAGTTTAATTGATGCTAGATAGATTTCTACTAAAATCCATTCAGATTGAATGTGAAGTGTGGTTATGAATTAATCACTATCTTGGCTTATTGGATCATAATCGACCTGTAATTGACCCGCCTAGCTTAACATGAATTGGATAGTAGGAAAATTCACTTGAAATATGTTCCTGCTGACCACTTTACTTTACATTGCATCTTCAGCTAATCTTACTTCTAAATCAGCTACTTATGTTTGCATCATATCTATTTATTTTGCCAAAGGGTCCTACAACCATTGATGCAAGATTTAAAAGCTTATACCTTGGTGGTTCAAAATTTGATTAGAATTTATATCTGCTGATGGTGTGGTAATAATGGCTTCTCTTACATTATTTGGGTCTTGCTAGGAATACTGTATCTGCCTTTTCTGCATTTGATAATGCTGCAATGGTGTACATTTATATTTGACAGTTTTTAAAGTGTAAATGGTGCAGTGATTCCTGGTAGCTGTCATTTTAAATATTTATTTTCTGGAATTGTAATCTTATTGAGACAGCTTTCGCATGCGTTGCACCTTCATGTATGTATGTTTCCATGTATACCACACTTACACCACACTGACACACTTTCTCCTATGGAAGAAAATATGTAAAAAGTTGCACGAAAAGATAATGCAACAATACACAGTAACTTACAAAGCTCACATTGGTAAAACTGAGTATTACCCCCATTATTTTACCAATGACCGGTAAATAGCAATGACATGCAGATATAGAGCGCTGTAAAAACAGCGCAGGAGATTTAAGGGCAGCCAGCGCCACCATAGGCCGTAATAGGAATTACGGCTATAGTGAAGCTCGGTGAGTACTTTGGGAACCATCAAAAGACATCTTTCCCCCACTATCCATGGCGGCCCGGAGTGGGATAGTAATTAATTTCAAGACTCGTGCAGGAGCAGGGTAAGCCATTTATCGGCTTTATCCTGTGCCCAAATCTCCCAACAGCTGTATAATTTAATATAAATTATCTTCTGGCTACCCTTACTGACCTGCTGGGTGGTGCCATTCAGAGCCCCAGCTTATAGCGCCCTTGACTGAGACTCTTACTGGTTGGTGTGGAGGATCCGAAACCCTCTAACATTGCTACAAAATCTCATGATCTTTTAAAGTGTGACATGATGAGATAGACATGTGTATGCACAGTACCAAACATAAAAGTAACTAAGCTGTGTTTCTTCTCTTCTTTTTCTGCCTGAAAGAGTTATTCATTCAGGCGTACAAGTGATACTTTTTTCTGGGACCTAGTCACACTATAGCGTAATCCTCAGGAATTACAGCCACAACACTCTTTCCAGTCTGAGAACAGCTTCTGACTGCAGGGGATAGATAAAAAAAGGTCAATTGTTCATATATTTTGGTTATGAGACACAGACTGTATTATTTACGTGGGACAATGCAACATTAAACCTAACTTTTTTTTAGCTTTTAAAAAAGAAAACAAAAGTGTGGGATTCTAACAAAAAAAATGAAAAAGCCATCTTTAGGAGTAGAAAGATGGATACAATTGTTTATCTCATTTATTTATTTATTTATTTTCATCTTGGCTTTCCTTTTATATTGCTACCAGACATTTCAGTGCAACATTCTGCCCACAGACACTTCCCATTTTTCTAAAGCTTCAGTATAATAAACGCCTGCAATAAACGACAAGTGTAAGTCAAGTGATTCTAAAAACTCCATAGGAGGAACTTAAAGGTTCCTTACTATTATTATCTAATTTATCTCTCCAGAAA